>NW_009717855.1:0-9272 GCF_000703405.1 Apaloderma vittatum
TAAACCACGTCCGCTGCACGGCCATCATCCACCCACCTGGTTATGTCTTACTAAAAGCCATTCAGAAGTTCTCTTTTACCTGTGAAGGGTACCAAGGGCTTGTGGCACCTTGGTATATCTTATTTTCTTGTGTAAGTCAGGCCAGCTGGAGGCTGTGAAATACCTTTAGGGCCTCCTTTGAACGCTGCTAGGACAGTGTAGCCTGCCAGATATTGAGCTGTGCTTTGAATGCTGGGCTGTGTTATGGGTAATCAAAAGATCCCACCCTGTTGCAGCATGTACCAGAGATGAAACCACAGTGCTTTGCTGTTGGTGAGTGCACTTAAAAATGTGTACGTTCATTTCAGGTTCACAAAGTACAGGGAAAATCTGGAATCTGAAATGCAGATGTACACATCTTCTGTTTGATTCCTAAAGAGGGCTGACCTTAATTTTGGTATTCTTCTGGTTTTGGTAACATCAGGAAAATGAAAACATATTATTCTTTGCTCTTTATGTTCTGCAAGGTGAAATTTTTGCCTTGTACTGAGCGAAGGAGGGAGAACTCTCCCTGGTCCTTTGCCTTTGAAGAAGCTCATGCTCCACTGCAGAGGCTTTGCTAGAGTTGTCTAAGGAAAATATTTCTGTGGAGACAAACCTTACATTGGGGCAATCCTGCTTTGATTCCAGCCAGATAACGGTGTCACCTTTTAATGAGGCAATTCTTTGGGGTTTTATGCTTTGCTAAGCAGAGAAGCGATTCTTCAGACTTGAGTGAAGTTGTGAAGAGCATCTCCAGACCTTGAGATGCTCAGGGTCTATCTGCTCCTGGGATTACGTAATTATTTACTCACACCTGTGCATTGCCTGTGGTCATCCTCAGGGAGCTGGGGATTATTATTTACTCAATCTCTTTGTTATACAGCCATTTCCTAGAACTGAGGAATGGTTTGGGTTTAGGGAGTTTTAGGTAAGAGCTTAGGAATGCTGTATTTTTCCATCTGAGGATTAAGGAGCTGTCTGCCTGCCTGATTTTGCTGAAGGCCCTGTCAATATATAACAAATGGGAGACAAAGTGGTCAGAGATTGGGAGAGATCATAAAATTGGAGAGAACTGGCTTGGTTTCGTTTTGTTCCATGCAAGAAATAATATATACGAATAGAGGTGTATATATATATATAATAATGAGAGAGACAGAGAGCATCCTGGGAGCCCCCAGACCCAGCCAGCTGGAAGAGGGTTGGAAATCGAAGTTTCCCTAATACACCTGTTAGCAGCTCCCAAGGTGGAAGTACAGCTGTTGGTTCCCTGATGTAGAAATCCCGCGGAAGCTGCTCGGAAGGACAGCAGAGCAAGAGACCATGAGGAGCCTGAACATGATGACTTGGATAATTTCTCACTGTCTGGAAATACCTGATGCAGACGTTTGTAGGGGGCTTTCTGGGACCTGCCTGTGAGGGAAGAATGCCACAGGAGTGGCAGCCAGCTGTAGGCAGATGTGCTGAGAAAGCCAATTAATTCTGTGCGTCCCTGCGAAACCGGCGGATGGGGAGAAGCCAGACCCCGTGGGGGCTGCCCCAACAGGCTGCCCAGCGATGCTGTGCTCCTCTGCCTGCCTTCTGGAACGCATCGTGCCGTCGGGCACGGGCATCATGTGCAGGAGAAAGGCTGTTGCACAGCCTGCAAAAGGTCGTTCATGCTTTCTAGATGACAAAAAGAAAGTTTTCAGGTTACATTCTCTGCCGTTGCCTTCCTATGTCGGGAATTTGTGTCAATAGAGGCAAACAGATGTTGTAAAACACTGTTACACTGGTACGTAAATTGTGCTGCTTCAGACACTTGCCCAGACTTCCAGCACTGCTTACAGCTGTCTCCCCTGCTACCTCCCTGCCCTTTCAGGCTGATAATTATACAAATGTTTAACCTCTGAGAGGACAGTACCGCTGTGATTGCTGGTGAAGTTGCCCTACACTTTGACTGTTGCAGGAAAAACTGTTAGAACTGTGTTTTATTTTTCCTTTTTTAATATGTATGTGAAGAGGCTGTAGATGTGTGAACCGTGCATATTTTAAGGTCTACAGGGCTTCAACTGGGTACTGTGCATAAACACATCTCCCTGGGCTGTGACCATAAACACTATCGGCACAGAGCATTGTTTCTTCTGGAATGACAATATCTGCAGTGGCTACATAGTAAAGGATCAGTCATGTTTATGCAGGTCTGGGATTGATTTCGTGCTCACAATCCACTGGTTTTATTTCCAGTTTGGGAGATAGCCGTACATAGTTCAGTGCTGGACCACTGTAACTATTAGAGCTGTTTGTATTTTACACAGTTTCTCTGTATTGAGCAGGAGACCGTTTAGCTGAACAGCTTTCTGGGGTTTGGGGGGGAAATCAGTTAGGAAGTCTAATTCTAACAGTGTGTTAAAGAATGCTGGAGGCAATGCTAGAGAAAAGGGCTGGAGGTCTTGGTGTAAAGTGAATTATTTGGGGGCTTCTGGTTTGATTTTATGAAGGGTGGGCATCTGAAAGGATGAAAATTGGAGTGGTAGATGAGAAAGAAAAGCCTAAATATGAACCTGCCAAGCATTTTTCCCTTTTTTTTTTAACAGGTAAAGCCACAACTTGAAAGCAGGGTAAACAGGACATACTACATCTTTACTGCCATATTATATAGGACTCAGGTCGTTGCTGGGATAAACTACTTCATTAAGGTTTGTATATATTACCGGAAGGAGTGCTTTGGAGTTAAACAGTATAGGTGACTTGCAGAGTGGTTTAGAGCAAGAAAGAGAAGCAAATGTAGTAGAAAGCCATCCAATGTTACTAATAGAGTTAGGGACTATCTCCAGAAGCTTATGAAATTCCTCTGTTTGGTACTACTGTAGAATAGGAATATAAAAACTTGTAAAACATGCACTGTGCTGCTTCACCTGTGAACGATAACTTTCTTAGGATGATCTCACTCAAAGGCTATAGGTGGCCTTATCAGCTCAGATCACTGAAACTAGTCCTACCTCTGCTCTTCTGTTTCCTTTAAAGGCAAAACAGCCTTCCTGTTGCCTCTGTGGCCTCCAGCTGTGTTTGTTATGACAAATTTGAAGTCAGCCTGAAGGTCCAATGGAGAGTTAGAGTGAATTTTAATTTCATTCTAAAAAAAAAAAAATGCAAGCATCTCATACTCCACGGACTAGTTTTGCATGGGGGTGTGTGTGGTGATGTTTTGGTTCTGTGTCCTGTGCTGCAGAGGTGCAGCCTGCCTGCTAGTTCGTTCTACATTTTCAAAACCCCCTTTATGCCGCAGGGATAAAATGGGTAATGCTCAGTTTGGAGCTCTCCGGTGGCATCATTCATCCTCCGCTAGAAAACCTTACCTGTGGATTGAAGCAGCTTTCTGTGAAACAACATTTAAGAAATCGCTTTGCGTGTTTTGCGAGTGAAGGCCAGGAAGCATCACTTAGCGGCAGGGCGGCTTTTTTGGAAACAGAACACACCTTGCGTGTGACTGCTGTGTCTTAACCCTGCACATGTGCAGACATATGCCTGCCTGATAGGATACACACCCTTGACAAAAGTCAGGATCTTTTTATCAAAGAAATCAAGAGGAAGGGTTTGGGGGATGCTAATTCTGCAGAGAGACATTAATGTGTGTTTGTGCCATGCTTCTCATATTTAGTTGCTCCCAGCAAGGACAGACACTGCCAAACCTTCTTCTTTCCCAGGTCCTTCCTTAAAATAACTCCTAACAGTTATTTCTGCTCTGGAGGAACTCTACCTGTTACATGGCTAGTCTGAGTCTTGCTTCCATGAATGATGTTCATCCTTGCCTTGAGATGTGCTTTCACTTTGTGGACAAGGTGCTGAGTAATGGAGAGAAACAAATTACAGAAAGGCAGCAGTAAAGCCAGAAGTCACACCCAGCTGCTTTTCTTCCCTTGATGCCATCTTACTGCTCACCTAGGCAATACCCATCTGCTGTCTTGTGCTGAGCCCTGGGACCAAACTACTCGGCAGCGAGTTTGGAAGAAATCCATTTCTAACACTGAAGCCAGATGCTTTGCCTCATTTTTCCCAGTCTTCCACGTGGCAGGAAACAGTTGCATTTTAGCATTAACTGTAATGATCTATTCTGTCACAAGATTCATTCTTTTATCCTTCTGATTTATCACTAATATTTTGCCAACAGAATTACAGCTGAGATGTAATGCAGACCAAGACAAACGTAGTGCCACGTTGCAGCCACCAGAAAGCATGTAGAAACCTCTGGGAGCCTAAGGCATTACATTTCCTTGTAACACCATGTGCCTCACACAGTTTAGCATCTGCTGTGCTGGGCTTTGTACCTACAAAATTATGCGTGACCTCATCACAGGTCTTCGTGTGAGGCCTTTCTGGTGGGGAAAGTGAGTTTATTTTAAAAAACACTTTGGCTGCTCAAACTCACTCCCACAAGCACCAGGATGTGTCAGGTTGTCTGTTTGGGCACGGATGTGTTTGCTCTAATTCTGCGGACAAGGGATCTTGGCTTTCAGATTGTCGTTGCTCCTTAGGACTGTGTCCTGGCTTCGGACAGCTCTTTCTAGGAGCTGGCACTGTCTCTGCATCCTGTCCCACCCCAAAATCAGTAGGATTTTCTCAGTGCTTCTTGTCTCCTACCCTAAGTGTCCCAAGAAGCTGTGAAGTGAGGTGGTGGGATCTTGGTGACCAAAATAGGACACCATCAAAACCTTTCCCCTGTTGTGCCTTCTGTGCTTCCACACCCCAGCAGGCCTTCTCATTTTCCCTTCACACAAGTCTGAAGGTTTTAGTTACAGTTCTCTACAGGTGTAGACACTCTCTGCCAACAGTTACTATTGGACTAAAAACTGGTGAATTAAAAAGGGAGATGCACCTAAAATTAAGCATGTAAGAGCATCCTTTTGTTTGAACCCGCTTCACGTGTGATCCTCACTTTCCGGTTTTGGTTTCTAGGTCCAAGTTGCTGAGGATGACTATGTCCACTTGAGGGTGTTTCAGGGCCTTCCTCACGAGAACGAAGGTCCCAGCCTTGCTGCTTTTCAGCCTCACAAAACTAGGGAAGATCCCCTGACCTACTTCTGAGAGACGGCAAGGAACAGTGCTTCCCTTCTGCAAGTTGCATGTGGTTTCTGCCTGCCAGTGTCAATAAATGCATGAAAATAAAAGTGCAAATGGGTTTTGGGCCGTGCTTTGCTTGTGTTTGTGTTTTGGTGCTATAGTGAAGGCTGGGTGTGTAACTGTCACAGGTATGTACCACCTGGATAAAACGTGGGAGCTGCCCCTTTTCCTGCATGCTGGTATCCTCAATGAGATGCTTTAATTCCTCAAAGTGTGAAGACAGCCTGTGGCCTCCTGCCCTTT
The DNA here is from genome assembly GCF_000703405.1 of Apaloderma vittatum. Classification (NCBI taxonomy): domain Eukaryota; kingdom Metazoa; phylum Chordata; class Aves; order Trogoniformes; family Trogonidae; genus Apaloderma; species Apaloderma vittatum. Next base: position 5,362 of record NW_009717855.1, read on the forward strand.
GGGAGTAGTCCTCCCCTTGTGCATCTAATGTAGTTTCCACAAGAGCTTTAAGAGGCAGCAAGTGTGGTGTTAGCACCACTAACATCCTCTCACAGAGGAGCATTTGGAGAAAATTCTCAGCTTTTTGAACCATGAAAACACTTCAGGGCAGGAGGGGAGTTACCACTACCAAAAAAGAGTCCATGTCTATAAAACCACTGTCACCTGCAGAGCTGCTGCGGGTGCACTTGGTCCCACTGTCCAGGTCATTAATGAAGACGCTCCACACTACCTGTTTAAATATTGACCCCGAGGGTACACCAGTAGGGACTGGCCTCCAGCTGGACTGTGCCAATGCTGAACTTTTTGAGCACAGCAGCTCGGCTACATTGCATTCCACTTGCCTAGCACATGCTTTGGGGACCGACTTGCTGGAGAGCAGTGTAGGAAAAAGGGACCTTGGGGTTCTGGTGGACAGCAGGATGCCCATGAGGCAGCAATGTGCCCTTGTGACCAAGAAGGCCAATGGCAGCCTGGAGTGTATTAGAAGGGGAGTAGCTAGTAGGTCGAGAGAGGTCCTCCTGCCCCTCTGCTCTGCCCTAGTGAGGCCACATCTGGAATCTTGTGTCCAGTTCTGGGCCCCTCAGCTCAAGAGAGACAGGGAACTGCTGGAGAGAGTCCAGCGCAGAGCCACAAAGATGATGAAGGGAGTGGAACATGTCCCTTATGAGGGAAGGCTGAAGGAGCTGAGTCTCTTTAGTTTGGAGGCAGCTGAGGGGTGATCTCATTAATGTTTATAAATACGTCAAGGGGGAGTGTCAGGAGGACGGAGCCAGGCTCTTCTTAGTGATGTCCAATGACAGGACAAGGGGCAATGAGTACAAGCTGGAACATAGGAGGTTCCATAAAATTATCAGAAAAAACTTTTTCACTGTGAGGGTGACGGAGCACTGGCACAGGCTGCCCAGGGAGGTTGTGGAGTCTCCTTCTTTAGAGACATTCAGAACCAACCTCGATGAGTACTTGAACGATCTACTGTAGGTGATCCTGCTCTGGCAGGGGGGCTGGACTAGATGATCTTTTGAGGTCCCTTCCAACCCCTGACATTCTGTGATTCTGTGATGCTTCATCAGTTTGTTTATGAGGATGTTATGGAAGACAGTATCAAAAGCTTTGCTACACTCAAGGTAGTAACTCCTGTCTTTTCTGCCAAGACATTTATTTCATCATCGCAGGCTGTCAGGTTGATTTAAGCATGAACTCCCCTCTGTAAATCTGTGCTGACGACTTCCACTCACCTTCTTGTTCTTAAAGTGTTTGGAAATGGCTTCCAGGATTACTTGCACCATCACCTTTGCAGGGACTGAGGCGAGGCTGATGAACCTCTAAGTGCTCCAGATTCTCCTTCTGGCCCTTCTTGAAAATATTTGAGGGACCTCAAATTCCTGAAGGAAAGTCCTACCAGTAATGGCTGAGAACAAAGGCAACATTGAACGCCTCAGCCTTTTCTGCATCCTGTCAGCAGGTCCTCTGCTCCACTGAGCACAGAGGGCCCATGTTTTCCTTAGTGTCACTTTTGCTGCCGATACACCCTCAGAAACCTTTATTATCATCTTCCATGTCTCTCACCAAGTTGAATTGAAGTATTTCTAATTACATCATAGAAAAAAACATAAGGTTATCTGGAACATGGAAAATGCTTGTGGGAGAAAAAACCTCTGAGCAAGGTAATAACCAATATCGAGAACCAGTAAAGAGAACAGCAAAACACCAGACAAATATGCCATCTCAATTCAAGAGAAATATTTATTGCTATGAAAGCAGAAATGCTTGTCCAGCTTAAGTTCCTTGCCAGAACTTTTCCTTAGGACTGAAAAATAAGCAAGTAGTTTGGGGTTGATTTTTTTTAAACACGTACACCCTCTACTGGTCATTATATCCTACTGCTGCAAGAGCATCAACATGATTAGCAAAGGAATGCTTGTTTCAAAAGATTAAAATCCTTTTTTTTTTTGCTTTCACGTTCACCTCATCTCAAGTCTCTCTACAGCTCTTTGCCAATAAAACATACGTTACAATATAAATCGACAGATATACTCACAGCTGCAAAACAGCACAGAAAAGATTCTGGTTTTCCTCTTGCTCCTGGCTGTAAATAACAGGAGCGTCACTCCCAATTTCCAGACCAAGAAAGTCCACAAGTAGGACTCAGCCACAGTGAAGCTGCACCCCAGTCAGCGCAGCTACTTGGGTTTGCTCAGTGTAGGTGAAAGGAAGAGCTGTGTGTTTCTAAATTAGATACTGCTCAGTAAGGGAGTGGCACCAAATAAATCGATGATTCCCCACCCCCTGCCGTCCCTAGAATTAAGATTAAAGACAGACACTTTCTTTTCTCCTTTGTTGGCACAGGAATCAACATTTTGCAGCCTACAGAAAATGCACGTAAGAAACCGTTAGGAAAACACACACGATGAGCTCACTAGAAAAAAGCCAGCTCATCATGCTTCGCCTTGCTGCTCTGGTAGCTGTGGAGACTCAGCGGCTTGTCCTCGTGGGGAAGGCTCCTGAACACCCGCAGGTGCATGAACTCATCATTGCCAACATGGACCTGCAAAGCACGAAAACCAAGTGAGTCCTGTGGAGCAAGACAGGGCTGTGGTGTGTTTGGAGGGCGGAGAAGCAGAGAGCAGGTAAGAAAACCCATCAGCTCAGAAGGTGTGGTCTTGTTTTAAACCAGGCTGGGAGTCACGACTTTGTGGAAACACCTCCTAATCCTTGTGTGCTTGTTCATCCTCCCCGTGCCCGAGACGGGGTGTACAGGTCGGGAACTGGGGTTGCACAGAAGTGATTAATAGATTAGATACGTGCAAAACGCTCTAATCTTATCTGGCACAACAAGCACTTAAAGGCTTTGACTATGTTTGCTGGGTTTTTGCATGTGCCACTGCGACAGGCAGAGTCAGAGCAGATTTGACACTTCACTACATCTTTACGCATCTGGACTTCACTTAATGCAGCATCAGTGCTCAGCATCATAGGTGTGTAATTATCCCTCAAACCAAGCTTCAAAAAATAACAAAAGGAAAACTCATTATGAAAATAAAGAAGGACTCTTACTCCATTTAATACAGGCAGGAAGATGGGCTGGGGGGTGGGGGGTGTATTATTTTTCTATCTACATACAGATTTTTTTCTTATTAAGGCCAAATCATAAGGATCCACCTGTAGGTAAGAAAATAAAAAACCCCACAATTCCAAATATAATATATGTTAATTAAAAAAAAATCAGATAAATCCCATTGTCCAATGTTCTCTACCTTGATGAAGTAATTTGTTCCAGCAACCACCTGAGTTTTAAACTCCACAGCAGTGAAGACATCAAATGTTTTCCCTTCTTTTTCTTCCAGTTGACATTTCACCTTAAGGAAACAACAGGTTATTTAAGATTGATGTAAGATTCAAAAATTTAGGACTTAAGACCCACACTCTCAGTGTGCCTCAGTACCCTCTATGTTGCTGCTGCCGAATTCCCAGAGAGCGTGCTCCTGCTTTTCCAAGTTATTAAAAAGATTAAAATGAATAATGTTAAGGTTTTTTTGTTAAAGCAAGACCAGAGATCTAGACGAGCAGGCAAGCCAGAAAAGCAGTGTGATTCAGTTACCACAGATCAACAGCGAGTCTGGAGCCTCCATAAGAGACCTGTGTGGGTATGCAGATGATTTATTGAGACAAATTATTTCCTCTACTGATGTCTCAGTTTCCCTTTCTGTCCTGTGTATCTAAGAGCAAATGTAAAGTGGCTCCGTATCTACACGCACAAGACTACAGGTCTTTTTAAAGAGACCTTTTTAATACACATCATTTTTACAACAAGGAAAAGGGCCATCTTCAGCATTAGCTCCCTTTTCAAATTCAGAAGGAACTGGCGGCTG
>NW_009717856.1:0-10540 GCF_000703405.1 Apaloderma vittatum
TTGTTCTCACCAACAAGGAGGAGCTGGTGGATAACGTGAAGCTTAAGGCAAGCCTTGGCTGTAGTGACCATGAAATGCTAGAATTCAAGATCTTCAGGGCAACAAGGAGAATGCGCAACAAGCTCGCCGCCCTGGATTTCGAGAGAGAAGACTTTGACCTTTTCAGGCATCTGTTTAAGTGAAGTACCATGGAATGAAGTCCTGAAGGAGAGAAGGGCTCAGGAAAGCTGGTCCATATTCAAAGACCACCTCCTATGTGCCCAGGAGCAATGCATTCCAAAAAAGAGGAAGGCAGGCAAGAATGTCAGGAGAGCTGGGGATGAACAAGAAGCTCCTGGACACACTTAAAAAGAGAATTTACAGAAAGTGGAAGAAAGGACAGGTAGACTGGAAAATATACAACGAGTGGTCCGAACAGCCAGAGATCAGGTTAGGAAAGCTAAAGCTCAGAAAGAATTAAATCTAGCCAGGGACATCAGGGTTAACAAGAAAAACTTCTATAGGCATGTGAATGATAAAAGGAAAGCTAGGGAAGATGTGGCCCCTCTCTGGAAGGGAACAGGAGAGCTGATCATGAAGGATACGGAGAAGGTGGACGTTCTCGATGACTTCTTAGCCCCAGTCTTCACCAGCAGAGACTCTAGCTGCACTGTCCAAATTGTAGAAGCTGAAGGCAGGGACTGGGAGAAGGAAAATCGCCCACTGCAAGTGAAGATAGGGTTCATTTAAAGAACCTGAAGGTGTACAAGTCCATGGGACCTGTCGAGATCCATCTATGGCTCCTGAGGGAACTGGCAGATGAAGTTGCTCAGCGACTTTCCATCGTATTTGAGAGGTCATGGCAGTCTGGTGAAGTCCCCACTGACTGGAAAAGGGGAAACATCACCCCCATTTTCAAAAAGGGAGAAAAGGAAGACCTGGGCAACTACAGGCGTCAGTCTCACCTCTTTGCCTGGCAAGATCATGGAGCAGATCCTTCTGAAGGCTCTGCTATGACACATGGAAAATGTGGAGGTGATTGATTGGTGGCAACCAATCCTGCCTGACCAATCTGATGGCTTTTTATGATAGAGTAACAGAATCAATTGACAAGGGAAGAGCAACTGATGTCATCTGTCTGGACTTATGGAAGGCCTTTGACACTGTCCCACACAACATCCTGATCTCCAAGTTGGAAAGACATGGACTTGATAGATGGACCCCTCAGGTGATAAGGAACTGTCTGGAAGAGCGCCCTCAAAGAGTTGTGGTCAATGGCTCAATGTCCAAGTGGAGATCAGTGACAAGTGGTGTCCCTCAGGGATCAGTATGGGACTGGTGCTATTTAAAATCTTTGTCGGCGACATGGGCAGTGACATCGAGTGGACTCTCAGCAAGTTTGCTGATGACACAAAGTTGTGTGGTGGGGTTGGCACACTGGAGGGGATGCCATGCAGAGGGACCTTGACAAGCTTGAGAGCTGGGCTCAGGCCAACCTCATGAAGTTTAATAAGGCCAAGTGTAACGTGCTTCACCTGGGTCAAGGCAATCCCAAGCACAGATACGGGGTGGGCAATGAGTGGATTGAGAGCAGTCCTGGGGAGAAGGACTTGGGCATGCTGGTGGATGATAAGATCAACATGAGCCAACAGTGTACGCTTGCAGCCCAGAAAGCCAACCGTATCCTGGGATGCATGAAGAGATGTGGGACGAGCAGGTCGAGGGAAGTTATTCTGCCCATCTACTCTGCCCTTACGAGATCCCACTGGAATACTGCATCCACCTCTGGAGCCTCCAACACAGGAAGGACATGGAGCTGTTGGAGCAAGTCCAGAGGAGGGCTACCAAGATGGTCAGAGGGCTGGAGCACCTCTCCTATGAGGACAGGCTGAGAGAGTTAGGCTTGTTCAGCCTGAAAAAGAGAAGGTTCTGGGGAGACCTTATAGCGGCATTTCAGTACCTGACAGGGCCTACAAGAAGGCTGGGGAGGGACTTTTTACAAGGGCCTGTAGTGATAGGACAAGGGATAATGGGTGGAAGCTGCAAGAGCACAGGTTTAGACTAGATATAAGGAAGAAATTCTTTACCCTGAGGATGGTGAGGCACTGGAACTGGTTGCCCAGGGAGGTTGTGGATGCTCCATCCCTTGAGGTGTTCAAGGCCAGGCTGGATGGAGCCCTGAGTGGCCTGATTTAGTGGGAGATGTCCCTGCCATGGCAGGGGGAATTGGAATTAGATGATCCTTGAGGTCCTTTCCAACCCAAATCATTCTATGATTCTATGATTCTGCTTTTCTCCGAAAGTGGAGATGAGGCTGAGCTTGGGCTACTTATTTCTTACTGAGGAGCCTCTACCACAACCCCAGTCTCACAGCTTGGGTATGGCAGTCACTCTCTCCATTTTGGAAGACATCCCAAGCCTTTGTTAACATCACTGGTGCCACCTGGTCAGTCCTCATGAACTGAGCAAGAGGGCTAGGGCTGTGCAACTTCGTTCTAACAGGGTCATACTAGAAGCACCTCAGTACAAGTCAGCAGATGAACCACAAAACTATCTCATCAACCTCCAAATTTGTTTTATTTTCCCCTTGGTCTATGGGACGACAAGGTTGTTACTGCCAAATTGCTCCCAGAACCTCTCTTATACCAGGGCCAGTCACTGAGGTGTGTGAATAATGCCACTCATAAACAAGAGAGCCTGCTGTGTTATCAAAACTGCTGTGCCTCTCTCTTCTCATTATTTGTGGTGAATATCACTCTGGGGATTGCAAACTCCTTGCCTTAATTCCACTGATTTAAATTGAATTATACCTACAAAAAGATTTTTCCTAGAAGGTGGGCAGTTTGGAGTGGTGGGGTTTTATTACCTTTTGTTGTTGTTGTTGTTATTTTTTTTAAAAAAATTATTTATTTTTTAAATCACTGTCATCAACACAACATCCTTCTTGCTCTTGGCAAGTTTTCAAACAATTCAGTGTTTTTCACATTATTAACCTGGGTAACTGCCAATTCTGGCATATCTCATGCCAATAAGTCCTACGGAGTCCCACAGTTTACTTTTCTGAAATACTGTGTATGTGCAGTACACACCAAATTAAGCTGTAGCTTAGTAGACAACTGAAGAATAAGTGAGTCACAGAAGGGTCCTGTGTATCCCAGTTTATTTGGTTAAGAGCTTAAGCTCTGAGTGCCCACATACACAACTGCCAAAAAGCGTTGTTTCTGTGTGGGGAGAACAGGTTTGGATCTCTCAGAGATGATAAATAGGTTATTGTTCACCTGAACTTTTCGCACAGGGGGTATGTGATAGTGACCACGTGGAATAATAAACACTTGAGTGGCTACCTAATGGGAAGCAGATGTACCAAGAATGCCAAAGAAAATGTTTGAAAGCTGTAGGGTAAACTGGACCTTTCGACAAGTGGCCAAAGCTTGTGTGAACACCAGGGTCTCAGGCTAGTAGATTTAGAAATGAAAGTAGAGACACCCCTTTGATGTATAAATTGATGAAAAGAATGGTGATCACATCACGTGGCCAGTATTTTGTGACTTTCTCATTTTTAGTACACATTTCCCACTTGTGGGGTTTTTTTCGATGCTGTGAAACGAGAAATGAGACAAAAAATTCTAAACAGTCCAGCTCCATTAAAGCTTCTGAGATCGTTCCGTGGGTTTCTTGTGGCTCAGGTTTAGGCTGTTGAAAAGGGCCTTTATCAACTTTTCACTTTTTAGTGAAAATTAAATGAAGGAGACAATCAACAGTTTCTTTATAATTATATATGTAATACCTTTGTCTTAAGCAGTAATTTTATGGAAAACTAAGCAGTGGTTCTATAATCTGCTGTGACAGCATTGCTGAAACACTTGACTGCAATGTGGCTTTCCCCACCCCAAGGGACAGCAGGCTCTGGCTGTGCTCTTAGCACTGGAAATGTGCAGATTGAAATCAGTGGGATTTTTGCACCAGAGGTGATGCTTGTAGAATTTTATTTACAATTTCTCCTTTTCACTGCAGTGTTGCAGCACATTCCTTCTTATGAGATTGCCTCCTTGTCCTGAGGATCCTGAGGGTGAAGAGCTGTCGGTGGTTTGCAGCTCAGATATGCACTAGGGATAGCACTGAGCTACTTAAAGCTGTGATAAGGATTCATTGTGTCTCTATGTCTCAGATAACCAAATTCTTGTCAGCCTGAGGTTGGTGTAGAAACTGCATATTTTGTGGCAGGTCTAATCCCCTCCTGATGCTGGACAAAGAACGGTAATCAGTAAGGGGATTTGATGTATCATTTCTCTTTGATGTATTTCCTCAGGTAGCCTAGCACTTCTCTCAGGAGTCCCAGAGCTTAGCAGTATAGAGGTAGTCTTCTGGGGAAAAGAGCTCTTTTGTGAAAATTCACAATTTCAGCATTTACCTCCTTTACTTATAATCCCTGGTGAGGTTATTAAGAAGCATGTTATTCTGGAGAAAAGCTATGCTGGCTGTGGCAATGCCTTCTGAAAGCTAGTGGCATGTTTTCCTCCAACTTGTATGATACATTCAACAGCCTTATCTCGCCTGAGTTTAAAATTCAGCCAGGGGTAAGAGCTCATGTCCTGGCCAAAACCAGCCCAGCTCGCTAGTTAGCCAAGAAACGTGAAATTAGACAAGACTGAGATGATACTAGTAAGCAAATTCAATTAAAAGCATATCAACCTTCTTAAGTATGGGGATATCTCTGAGTTACGTTTTAGGGCTATCATGGTTTTGGTTTTGGTTTGGTGATTGTTTAGGAAGTACTGACAAAGGCTAGCTTCAGTATAGTGATGTTGGAATTTCTGGAGTTTCTCTGCAGTCGCAGATGGGAGAGGGATTTTATCTCTTGACCATTTTTGAAAGCCCAATTTCAGGTGCTCTGATTTGTCCACTGGTGGAGCTTCACTTTTCCACAACCACAGCTCTTGTGCCTTGATAACCTGTCCCCTTCCTCACAGTGGTCCTGATAAGCATCTGTAGGTGGACATGAAGGAAACAGAATTTCTTCATCATTTTGCTTACGAGAGGCTTCATGAGGCTGGTGCAGCTATTTTAGGGATGAGTACTGTGTCATGTTGAATGTGCTTTTGGAATATTTTGGCACATGGCTTATTTTTGGATTTATGCATTTTTACCCACTGGTCTTCCTTATTACATACATCAAAAGAAATAGCACATAGAGGATTTGATTACAGTATATTGCCAAATAAAAGCGTGTCTTCTCATGTTAGGGTGATAAAAGCTTTTTGATCCATAAATCCCTGGGCTGTGGTAATGAGGTTCAATCAACACCAAGTGACTGAGCACATGATCTCACTGTTGTCAGCGTGAAATAAAAACGTGTAGTGGCAGGCCTTGCTAGTGAGATCAACGCTAGTGAACAAAAAACTATTTTAAAAAAAAGCCTGCGTGAGTGTGGTTTGGAACGTGTGTGTGTACGTTTTAAAATATATAGTATATGAATACATGCAGCAAGATTGTAATTCACACCATGTGCAAAGAAACATGTGACGGCTGTCAGAAAATACAAGAGGTGCAAAATGTTATGACTACTTGCTGTTAGTGGTGTATCTAAATGGTGCCCTGAGCCTCAGTTCACCTGGCACCCGTGCTTGGGTTCAGGTCTGCCGTTCAGTTCCCCTTAGGTCAATAAAGCACAAGCGTGCACTCATATTTAAGCATGCACTTACTGAAGCACATAGTATGGCTGAACAGAGACTGCTGAGTAGAGGTCTCTTACCTGAGTATGAAAAAGCAGAGATCTGGAGGCACTAAAGAAAGAAAAAACACCTTTATCAAATTGGAAGAATTTACTGGGTGGATTGTTTTTTTTTTCTTGTCTTAGATACATTCTTTTAGTTACTGACATACAGCATATGATGAATGTTTTAGAAATGCGTTTTACATTATATGATGCATTTTCCTTTGGGCACTAATTGACCATAAATCAGGCTGAAGTATACCCAATGTTGAAAGCCAGGGCAAGTGTTTAAGTGCAATGTTAATGCATAGTTTTCAAAGGAATAGAAAAACGGTGAGGCTAGGTCACTAAATAAAGTGGATTGCTGCTGCAACAGTCCAGCTTAACAAAATAAATTCCTTAAATACCTAAAAGGAGTCAACTGATTTTTGCATATGCGGCTCTGAAAATTCTGGCTTTCCAGTCTATTCTTTCATCTATTATTATGAGAAGCTGAGTTTTCATGAAACTATCAGTTTCTGTATAATCTAAGATATGCATCGTCTCTGCCTTCCACCCAGATAAAACCTTCTGGGTTCTCAATCTGTTTGGAAAACTCTAGTAGAGCTCTATGAGAAAGGTAAGAGACAGTTGCTGAAGAGCTAACAACAGCAAACTGCAGTACGAGCAAGAGAATAATTTGCTTTCTTCCCTCTTTACTCCAGCTGGAGAACTAGCTACAGCCAAATGGAAGAGCAGACCAGTAGGAATTAAATGCATGGACTATGTGAGGAGATCAGTGTGTCCCATTCAGTTTCCCAGCAGGAACTCAACCTGAACATGTTACCACCTAGCAAAGTATTTCCTCCTGCTTTCCATGCAAAAATTGACAGTGACACCTCCCTAGTTTAATGGGAATAATGTAGAAAGTCTAGATTTGCCGGTAAGGTTGGATGCTGCAAGTGATTTGATGTCTGACAGGCTAGAATGGTACCAGTTGAAATATGGGCAGCTCCTCTCAGTGTGACTGTAGTCATTTTGGAAACACAGAGCTCCATTGCTGTCAATCCAACTGTTTCCTGTGCCATTCTCTGGTAGGCAAGGGAATGTGGGGAGTTTGCTCTTTATCCCAAATATGTGATATTTGTCATATTTTATGTATACATGTTCATATTTTGGTCTTTTTTTAGTTATTCCTTTATGTATTTGTTAGAAAGCAACACCTCTCTCAACAGCTTCAGCAGCAATGAAGGCTTGAGAAGAAGGAGGAAAGAGAAGTCTTTCCCATCCTTAGAGTGCAATGAAAGGTGGCAGTGCTCTGGCCTCTCTTTCAATGGGGGAGACAACCACAGCTAATCTTCTGCATGAAGCCACAGAGGAAGAAGAATTGAGGAGAATGCTCACTGGTGGACATGAGGAGCTAGAAAAATGTCTGAAAGAAGAAGGAAGTTTGGTCTCCTGAGCTCCTTACAGCTGAATCTGAAGGTGGATTTGATCACACAGCTCTGTGGTAACTGACTGAAAATAAACTCCACTATTATCTTTAACATCTGATTGACAAACATAGTTACCAGCCTCCCTGTACTGAGAGCACTTGCCACAGAAACATGGAGGATGTTTGCGAAGGAGCAAGTCTCACAGCCGCGACGGGAAAGCTTTAACCTAAGTTAAACTTGTGTTGCAAACACATAAAACCTCCTGACAGCATGTACTGACATAAATGTGTAAGTAATGATTGGCAGAGGCAGCAGCCTTGCTATTAATGAGCTTATGGAATACTTTTGCATCGTTAGCGCAGGAGCACAGCCTCTCCCTAGCTGTGACTGAAAGGGAGCTAGGGACAGGTTAGAGAAATCCACATCTGAAGATATGGGGCTCAGAAATGATGGTCAGATGATAAGCTCACAGCAGCTGTCCTCAGGAGCTGTGGGTGCCTGCGGGAAGCCAGTGAAAATGCAGTTACTTGTGGACATAGACTGGCTGAAAACAGATGGGAAACCCTCAGCCACAATAATACTGCAGGCACACCACAGCACGGCTTTGATACAAATGTGAGGAAAGGCAAATGATTAGCAATACTGAAAAACAGTGTCTTAAAATTAAGTAAGGTATTGGTGAAAACAAGGAAAATTATATTGGGTTCAATGTGTGCAGCACAGGAGAAAAATGATACACTTATCAAAAAGAAGATTCTTGTGTGAAATGGCATTTTGGGAGGAGAAGCCTCAGGAGAGGAACTATCTGTTGACACTCGGTCTTGATGAACCAGGTCTATACACAGCTGGATCTGTGAGCAGTGCAGAAATGGGGCATTTGTTTTCTTTCTCTTCCACAGCCAAAACATTGTTGTGTTGTGTGGCTTTTTTTTTTTCTTCTGAACTCTATAATTCAAGTTATTAATTAAAAAGCATTGTCAAGGGTGGTGTTTAACTGACAGTCCTCAGTTTAGAGATAACTTTTCTAATTTAAAAACTAAATTGGAGACTGAGCCTTGCCAAAACCAGCATGTTAAATTCCAGTTAAGTGCTTAATTAGTGTAGGTGCATGTAAGCTACAAATTAGCCCTACGGTACAGGTATGGAGCCTCCCTACATGATGCAAACATTAAGGTTCAGGCAGCAAGAACAGTGATACAGAAATGCAGATACAGCTATTCCTAGTTTGAATGCTTCCTTCAAAAAAGGCTGACATATGATTTAATGTGTTATTCCTTGTTCTCAGTCTTTATTTTAGTCATCATATTCATTTAACAGTACGCCATTATTATGCTTGTCGCTGCAGTTGGATACTTTTGTAAATAGCATGCCAGGATTTTATCAGCCAAACCTACACCATTGAGACAGGCAGTTGGTGTTTCTGCTCAGACTGACAGAATTCCTATTGGATTAAATGTTGCGAGATGACTTCAGTATTTGGATGCAGAGTAAAAGAAGTAAATGGATGGAAGTCCAGTGTTCCTGGCCCTTCACAGGAATGGTCTTCCTTGCCAAGAACGGAGAGCTAAAATTTGTGATGGACTGACACAGTTTTTCATTGTATTGCTTGCAGTTGAAATAAGACCTCCCGAGAGCACTCTACAGTTTAAGTGACAAGTGTTTCATTCACCTCATCCAGCCCCTTTGACTTCCTTCTCTCTCTGGAGACAGATGAACCCTCCAGTGTGTCAGCTCGTTTCCCCTTTGACTTTGTTGGAGAGCTCTCTGAGTGTCCTACAGTGCCCAGGTCATGAATTGAAAAGCATTGTCACTTTCTTGCTTCAGAAGGCAGCGAATTTGGCTTGGTGGTGCTAATGGGATTGCATGTCATTTGTGGAATTTGCTTAATCACAGCATATTGACTTTCTGCCTAAATCAGGTTAATTTCATCCACATCGATTGCATGGTTACAAAACCCCTGTGAAAATCCTTTCATTAAATGTTATAAATCTCCCTGCTAATACAATGTAAATGCCCCGCTGTTTTCACTCAGGGCTCTAATGAGCAAATCAGTTCTTTCAATTTAGTCATTCACTAACAGCTGAAGTAATTGATAAGTTATTCTTCCTTTTTATTTGATACTGAGCCCTGTGCCACTTAGAAATGGATAATGTTCACTTCTCCGTACCCTGGACAAACTTACATGGAGAAGACTCGCACTGCCTGAACCTTTTTATGAGCCACCTTGAACAAGAGCTTTAAATAATTATACCACTAGGCATTAGGCAGCAAATATAAAATGTGTTGATGACTGGAAACCTCCCTTTCTCCATTGACTTTTTGTCACCACAAAATCCTGTAGCTATTACTTATCTATTAAACTTCTCTATTAGACTCTATTACTTTTCGTATTGTCCCTGGAATATTCCTATGCTAATGTCCACTTTCTGGCATCACGGTCAACATCAAAAAATGTCGGTACTGGACCTGGCTGCCTGTTTCCAACTGTCTGTCAGTAGAAGCAGCTCCTTAGCGAAGTTCCTGATGCCTCTGCTCTGGTGTTTCCCGGGATCTGTGCTGCTTCTCCCAGTGCAGCTCCTTGTGGGTGAGGGGAGTCCATGGAATTAAACAGCCAAAGTCAAGAAGCTCCCAATTACCTCTGAGGGAGCATTTCTTCACCAGGATCCTGGAAGGACATAAAAAGCATTTCTGGATCCTGAGCACTACAATTTGTCACTTTCCACTGAACGAGCACAAAGGATGAGCAAGATGGGCCCAAAGGTCTTCTGTCATGTAAGTCCCCTCCCCTTCTCCTGCAGGGTGATTTGTCACCCTGGCCATAACCACTGGAAGAGACAGACAATCTTCTTGCCTTTGCTCTTGCTCGTCCTTTATTGCACGTTTGCCTGATTATTTTCGCTCTCAGATAGTCTGACTATTAAAACTTTAGAACAATTCTTTTCAGTTTTTACTTTGCCATGAAAGTTGCCTCTTCTTTTTCAGGCCTGAGGGACTTGTTGCCGTTAAACATTGGCGTGGTATTTTTCCCCAACTGTTTTCATTCCTATTGTCCTGACAAAGGACACTACCTCTCCCCGGGTGTTCCCTTTTTGCGGGAAAACCTCCTGCTCTTTTGCAGCCCTTCTTCTGTCACCCTAGACTTGAAGCCTTCCCCTCCAGGCTCCGAACCCAAGCGGGGCTGACGGCCCCAGCCGAGCGATTCCGCCTACCGGCCCCAGCCGAGCGATTCCTCCCACATCTCTTACTGTCCCAAACTTTGTGACTTCTCTCGCTTCTCCCTCCAGCGCCTTCCCAGTGCCGATGAGGGGCAGAGCCAGAGAACGAAGGGGGCTGACGTGGAAAGATGCGGTAAAAATGAGGCTAAGCGAGAGCTGAACGGCTGCTCCGTGGACGAGGGGCACGCCGAGGGGCGGCGGCGGGGCGAGGCGGCTGG
>NW_009717857.1:0-13795 GCF_000703405.1 Apaloderma vittatum
TTTGTGGTGTCCTGCCACAGACACCCTGCTTTTTCAATGTTTTTACGTATTGTGGACTCAGGAACACAGATGTCAGCCAGTTCCAGTGATGCCTTCAACTCTTCGGTGGTCACTCGGGGTTGTTTCTTTACTTCACTGATGAATCTTCATTGTGATGTTGGGGTCATTTTGACTGGGCACCCACTTCTTGGTAGAGCAGCCATAGTCCCAAAGTGGAGATCATTTGCCTAACTGTAGACTGGTGAATTTCTAAGGTCTTTGAAATCACTCTGTAACCCCTTCCAGCTTTATGTAAATCAACAATTCTTGAAAATCCTCTGAAAACTGTTTTTGGCAAGGCATGGCTCACATAAGCATATGTCTTGTGCAGAGCAAACTCAAAAAGTTTGAGTAGTTTTTCATCAAGTCAGCCTAGCTCTAGTCCACACCTCCAAAATCATTTTCTTAACAACACTTTGGGTTAACCTGACTCTGATAAGCTTTTTTGAGGTCAACTCAAGGGTTCACTTTTTCCACTAGCATTTTTAATGTTGAATGAGTGTTTTCAATGAAGACATGGAAGATCAGAATTGGTTTTGTGTTATTATTTTAGGCACATTATATTTGTCAGTATTCTTGACTTAGATGACAGTTAGATCACATTTTATGACAAGTTAATGCAGAACACCATGAAATTCCAAAAGGTTCACATACTTCTTGCAACTGTATTTTGGTGGTCTGAATGATATGATGAGTTTGAATTGAAATGCATTATGTGGATTTCACCAAATGCTATTATTTTAGTTCCATGATTTTGTCCTCTGAATTCTACCAACTAATGTTGTTTGAGGTCTTTAAAAAGAAATAAAATAAAGCCCATCATTTTTAATTTTTAATTTATGAGTGTGTTTGATCCCCGCTAGCTGTTTGCAGGAGCACTGATCTTGCATAACTTCCCAGCTAAAGAGACCGTTGGGTCAAAACCGCAACATTCAGTTACGAAGATGTCATTTTGATTACCCCACCAGTTAACATTATCAGTCAAGGATGATTAGAATCCAGGCAGTTATGTCAAATAAACATGACATGATTAAGCTGGAGGGCTCCCGGCATGTCAATGAGTTAAAAGCTTCTAAAAGCTCGTAACTTCCAATATTCTTGATTCTTCAGATGTGGAAACAACTTCTGTGCAACGCATCGCTATGCAGAGACTCACACCTGCACCTACGACTATAAGAGTGCAGGGCGAAGGTATTTGCAGGAGACCAATCCCGTCGTTAGTGCACCGAAACTTCCCAAAATCTGACGTGGTTGTGCTGCATGTGGCTGTTCTGCCAGTGAAGAATTGTTATTACATTGAGAGAAGTACTCGCTTAAACTGCGTAATTTTGCCATGCTCCGTATTTAAAGATTTGCCAAGTAACAAAAGCACATGAGGATGCATCCTATTGAAGAATAATGTGAACACTACTGCAGTTAAAACTTTTCTTTTTTAGTGAATGAAGAGTAGTTTTTAAAACCTTACACTATGATTTAACTGTTACTGCACGTCTTGTGTTGTGTTTTATATTTGGAAAAGCTATTTCACTAGACAAGTCTTTAAAAGATGCACTTTACTAACTTTATTTACTGTATAACCAGACTTGAGGGATGTTATAATGAAGGTGTCATGTAATGTCTTCTGTACTCTTGCGTTTTTTTTGTCCATTGCGTGATATCTTCTAAGTTATTTCACTAGAAAGATCCTCCTCCCTCCCCTTTATTCAAACAGCCTCCTTTGAGTTTTTTAAGGGGCTAATGAGTTCCACTTCTCTGTTCCATTCAGAGTGGTATTCATTCACTGTGTATCCATTCTGAAAATTGCATATCATGTTAATCACATTTTCTTAAAATAATACTATTTATATGACAAGTTTGTTTTTAAATAGAAAATTCCCCCTTTGTTGCCATTAAATATAAGGAACAGCTTATTTTAACTCTTTTTGTAATCCTAGATTTTTTTAAGACTTCACAACTTGGTTTGTTAAGATGTTGAATGCTGTTACTGGAAAAAAATTCTAATAAATATTAAATTTTATTCTGGTTTATGCTCTTATAAGTGCACAGAATAATTTTTCCTGTCTTAGGAGCATGCTCCTAAATTAAAAGTTTGGCCTTGTTGGAGGAGGGAATATTTGTTCTATTCTGAGGATTTTTTTCAGAAGCACTAGCTTACACCTGTTCCTTCTGAACTTAGTGGGAAAATTCCCACCAATTTCGTCAGGAATAGTGTGACCAGCACTGTGTGCTTCAAGTAAACCTCCTGAAGTCTTATAGAGGAACTAGCAAAGGGAGAATGGGTGTTCAACAAGTGGCATGTGTTAACCTGCAGCCGTCCTCCTCTCCAGCTGATGCTGTACAAAGGCTGTTCGGTCATTGCATGACACACCTCTCATGAGCGCACAGCTACTGCAGAAAGTGATGTGGGAGGAATATACCCACCGAAAGCCGTTCATTTTTCATTCTGTTAAGCTTATAAAAAAGGATTTCAAAACATTATGTTGCTTGAAGCCTTCTAGTATAAACAGAGTAACGAAAAACCCACAACGAAGCAACAAAACAAAAGAAACGCCTCCACATTGCATCTAGGCAATTGAATGTCATGGTCCCTTTCTTGCCAAAGTCCTCAGCTACTTAGTTGGTCGTGATATTAAAACAATCTGTATGCATTCCAGTTGAACAGGAGCAGCTAATGAGCATGGCAGTCAAAAGTGGGATCACTGAAAGGGGAGAAGTAACTTGAAGAATTCTTATCCTTGGAGGAAATCTGTTTCATGTAGTCTACTGCAACTTCTTAAACCTCAAGTTTTCAGAGAGTGATGACCTAAAAAAAAAAAAAGCTTAAAAATCATTATTCTGGGCAGTGATAAGGTAAAAAGGGTAGTTCTGTGTGTGTGGTAGGTTTGCCCTGGCTGGAGGCCATGTGCCCACCAAAGCTGCTCTATCACTTCCCCTCTAGCCTTATTCTTCCTGGACGGAGTTGCACCTGGTATGAAGAGAGCAGCACTAGGTATCATGAACATGCCTGTTGTTTTTACTTCATCTCTGGCATGGGACAATATTTGATGCTGAAGGAAAAGAGTAAGGGAACAGGGAAAATGTACTACTGCTTTCCCAACAATTACTTATTTGCAGCTTAGCAGCTTGCTTAAGACAAGAGTTATTGGTCTTTTTTAAGTACAGTAGAGATTTGTTAAGAATTGAAATTAAAGTAATACAGGCTGTCATCAATTAATCTGATTTTGTGTAATTGTTGGGAAATTAATTTGCAGTGCATTGGAATGTCCATACTCAAGTAAGACTACGTAACTGAGATGTGTGGCAGGAAGCATCTCTGAGCCAAACCTCGCTTGTGAGTTCCCTTTCTGTACATGACAATAGTGCACAACAATACTTTTCAGAAAATGCTATGTAGTAGTAATTTCCACACACATAACTTCTCATGATTTTGCTTACACCTCAGTTATACCTAATACAGACAGTTCTCGTGCAGAACTCTTCTGGTTTTGTTCTCATCTCCAATATTCTGTTACAGGCACTCTTTATTTTCAAGCAGTAGTACATCCCTAATAGTACTTAAATTTGCAATTAAATGGTTTAGTCGCTAATTTATATGCTATCGGGTTTTACCAAATCCTGTGTTAGATTGTGCTATGGGTTAATTACTGTTTACTGTGTAAACTTACCTAAGTGGTTTGGTTTTCTAAGTATTAGTTAGTGCACTGTGGTGCTATGCATCTGCTGTTTAGCTTTTGTGTATTTGTTCATGTAATTAGATGGTATCATAAAGCATTTACATAACAGAAGCATAACAGTGACTTCAGTGTGTGCTTCTCTACCATCCTATCTCATATTTTTTGCATGCTGCTTTTACACCTGAGGACCTGTGAGGCATAACCAGGCTGGTACGTTGTTGACTGACCTCCAGGATTCTTGTGTCAAATTGATAAGAGCTACAGAGCTGTCAGAAGTGGTTTTGGATCTTGAATGAAATAGTTCCTTTCTTTGAAATCTCCAGAAGGCCATGGTGATAAAAATCTGTCTGCTTGCAGTTCCTATCTATTCAGTTTGCACTCCATGGGGATGTAATTGTACTGGTGCCTTCTGATAAAATTAAGTCTTTCTAGCTTTTTTGTGTATCATGAATTAGACACTTGAGCTGCTTTTCAAGTACTTCCAAATTTCATAATGGGGCACCATCTTCTGGGTGTAAATTGCTGATTTGTAGTTGCTTGTGCCTCTAGAGGATTGCTTCCACCTTTAGTTTTTGTGCTGGGTCATTTTTTCCCAATTTTTTTAAAAATCAGGTTCATCTTGAAATGAATTTGTCACTTTTTTCTGCTATCTGCATTAGTACCGAGCCACAGTTGCTCACATGGGGAGGTTCGTGTAACTAAGAAAGCTACGGGGACAGTTGTGTGAGCCTCAGCTGCTTCTGATTACTGTAGTTCCTATCCTGATTTTAGTTTGGGGTAGTTTTGCAATGTTTGTAATGGTTGGGTGCAAAATGATGAAAGAAAGATTATTTCCTTCCTGTAGTTATTTCCCTTAACAGAAAGCTGAACTTGGGCTGTTTCTTGTGAAGTGAGTGTGTTTCGAGCCATTGGGATCTCGTGGAGGGTAACTTTCTCAGCAGAAGTTTTCCAAACTGGTCTCCTGTTCTCTTTAGCTGGTTTCAATTCCTAGTTTATGTTTTATGCTTCTGAGGTTACTTATGTGTACCAGCGGATGTTACAGTATCTGTTACGTATCTGTGCACAGGTCATTCCTTTTCACATTATTAATTTTTTTCTTCCTCTTCCTTATGCACACTGAGCAAATACAAAAATCAAGGGTTGTGCAAGCAAAATTATGTAACTAATCAGAAATGCTTTTCTATCCTTTTACCAAAAGAGGAATTGCCTGAAAAGATAAGGAGGATTGTGTTTGAACCTGACATGATAAACCAGTCAAATATATGAAATAGGGACTAAACTATGTATTTCTAATGATGCTTAGATTGTTGCTGCTTTTGACCTATTATATACTCCTAGCCTGTTATTTCCTCATGAGTGAAACATGGATTTCTTTATCAGGTAGTACTTACTAGGTAGCGGTTTTGAGAAAAGTATTTCAGCAAGCTGATCTTTGTCCTCTCCTACTGCTTTGTTTTCAGTAGAGTGGATCTTTGCCTTATTTTTCGTCTTGAGGGAAATCCACCAGTTCCTTTTTATTAGCATTTACACCTGTAGGTTAAAGAAAGTGTCCCCTGGCTCCTCAGACCTCCTGAGATCCTATGATTTTTGCTGATGAATCTTTCCATCTAACACATTTCACCAAGACGCTTGTGTGGTTAAAGAACAAGTTGGACTGCAAAGCCTTTCCAGTCTTTAAAGAGCAATGTGGCAGATTTTGAGTATATTTCTCTATCAAAAGATGAAACCATGCCATCCAGCTACAGGTGGATTGACTTCTTGAGCCAAGTACTTTCCTGCAGCTAAGTAATTCCATAAATATTAAAAAACCTCAGTTGTAACCAGTTTCTCTTGGGATGGGCTACTAGATACATCTATTAGAAAGACTCAAAGGCAGCTGTTTTAAAGCCATCAAATGCATCAAAAGGGGGGCACTGCTGAAGAAAATGGTGGAATCCAGTGTTTGTCTTACCATACCTATATGTCAATCTCTGTCTATAGCTTAGGTTTTGCTTGTTCCGGGCATTCCTTCTCCCTACCACACACACACACATACAGTGGCTGAGAGACTTTGCATTTGCAGCTCTTTTGTGTTGTCAGTTTTGCTCTCCTTCGTCTTTTTTATCAGTGAGTCCATGAATAAGCAAGTATGTTTGGGTTTCTTGTCAATGCAACCATGTAATTTTTCCTCTATGTTCTTTTATGGCCATTGTGTGCAGATTTCTTGGAAAGTATTTTAGCTCAAGACGTTGTTTTGCCTTTCCAATTAACAGTTCTTTAGAAAAAAATATACTTGCATAAGCAGCAGCTTAACAGCATAACTACAGAAGTTTGCATAAAAGAGGAAGACAGCTAATTTCCCAGCCTACTGTAAGAGTTCAGTGCAATTTTTTGATACTCTGTCTAAATGGAAGTAATTTCTGCTGGCTATGTTCAGTGTGAGAGGGTTGGGTTTTTTCTGCAGTATCTTACTGGAATGAGGCTTGCCCAGTATTCAGATCTTTTTCAGAAATTATTACAAGCACCAGTCTGCAAGAGAACTACATTTAGGAACGTGGTCTACTAGTTCGTGTGCAACCTTTGTTTTTTGCACGAACTTCGTAGCACAGAGCCTGAGGCGTTAGTTTTCTGTGTGAAGCTGCAGAGAAGCGACACCAGGGGGCAGACGAGGCATTTAAGAATGGCAAAAGTTTTGATTTGGCCCAGTAAAGAGATTAACAAAAAAAAACATAGATAAGGAAAACGGTGATTATTTCTTCATGACCCTTATTGAGCCCACTCTGAACAGATCTGAGGTTATCAGCAATAGGGTACGTTCCTTCCCTTTTCCTGATTCCAAAGTTTTTCAAACAACTTTGAAAAGAATGGAAGAGTGCCTCAAAACCATATGATTGCATGCTGTCTTTCATAATGTAAACTATTAGGTAATCTATTGCAGAATAGACAGTCTCCTCTATTCCTCCCCACTAACCCTGCAAGTATGAATTTGAGGTGACTGCTAGCTAAGTTATGCTGGTTGCTATAGAAGCAGTAAAAATATTAACTGTTCCCATGATTTCTTACTATAGAATGGCCAGTATTGCTTTCTTTTTCTTATGGATACAGGGTGAGGATATGAAAGATAATTCCAGTGGTGTGTGAGGAGTGTACACCAGTAACTGCTCCAACAAACTGACTGCTCCTTACTACTTGTCTTTTCCAGCCTTGCAATTCAAGAAGCTTTTCACGTCTTCAGCAACAGAAATTTATTCCTAAACGATGCTTTAAGGCTGTTTTCAGTCCTTTTCAATCCAATCTTCAGTAGGGCTGTTACTGTATGTTCTGTATAGAGTGTGTATGTATATATAGCTACATAAGGATTATCCTAATGACATCTGGATCGTGAATTATTGCTGAAATTAGGTGTTCTGTCCAGTACCAGAAATTAAAAGCATTACCTAATCACAGACATGGTATGATTTACATAGTATGTGATTAAGAGGGTTAACAAGCTGGAAATAAAAACACTAAAATTTTCTGAAAGGAAAAATCAGGGGTTTCAAAAAACCTTTTATTCTTGCTTTGTTTTTTTTTTCTTTAACAAATCATTATAATTTAAGGAAAAAAGTGATGAATTTTTTTCTTTTCCTTCTATACATGAACTTACTATGTAGACAGTGTTTTTATTTTACTTGAACTGATGTTATCTGAACAGTAGAGATTAATTTATTTTGCATGACTCAAGTTTGTGCTTAGCGTCAAG
The DNA here is from genome assembly GCF_000703405.1 of Apaloderma vittatum. NCBI lineage: Eukaryota > Metazoa > Chordata > Aves > Trogoniformes > Trogonidae > Apaloderma > Apaloderma vittatum. The sequence goes on from NW_009717857.1 coordinate 7,435, forward strand.
TTCTGGAACCGTTTTTCCCATACTGGGCCCTATTTGGGATATGGTAGTGGTTTGCTGAAAACTTGTACTGGCTGCTGCAGTAGATGTATAATGAAGTATCTTTGTTTTAAAACATGGTCTTAAGATTGAGAGTTGAGTTACAAGATTTCTTTGCATTGTCTGTCTTGCCAGCGATCTTTCTTTAGGAGAAACAAAGGACTCATCAAAATAGGTTGGATTAGTTTAAGATCCATCCAGTCTAGTATCTATCTCTGAGAATAGGAGGAAACAGACACTTCAAAAGAAGGTGCAAGAGTTCCTCTGTAACTGAGTGTGCAGGAACCTGTTTTCAACAATGTATCCTACCTTCTATGCTAATGACTGGTTTGAATTGTGAAGAACTTGCTGTCTCGTGTACAGTATGATATTCATTTGGAGGCCCATAAAGCTCTAAAACTGTTTTTGCATCTTAATTCTACTCATGTGTAATGTGAAAAGCATATTCATTCACTGTAGTTTTGAATTTCCTACCACTTTTTAATTGAAATTCATTTGGTATAGCATTATGAGAAAGGGAGAACAGTGTCTCCTGAATATTTAGTATGTTCTAGGTTTGTATCACATCTTACTCATATTTTTATGGTAGCGATTCTGTGTCTGTGCTTTCCAGAGCTTGCTGTCCTCTGAATCTCCTCTAATTTTGCAGAGATCCTTCTGTCTTCTTCAGTTCCCTGTTTCCCATTTTACTGTTTTGTGTATTTAGCTTTAAGCTGCTCAAGGTACTGTTACAATGGAAGCCTCTAAAATTGTGATTAAAATAATATCTGGTAAGATATGCCTAAGGTTCTTCCAAGGGAGGTCTTACAGAAATGCTTGGTATTATTAATCTGTCTGTACTCTGGGCAGGATATAAATAGCATTACTTAGAGGATGAGGAGAAAACGTAGGAAAGCTCTGTTAGGGGAACATCGAGCTGAGTTCAGCACAATAGCTGTGCTGATGAGGAAGATGATGCCTGGGTTTTGTTACACAGAAACAGGCTATTTTTACACCCTCACCACAACTGCATGTCAGATGCATGCAATCTGTTTATTGCAGTGGGAAGGGCCAAAGCTGAAAAATCAACTGCTAAGAGGTAGGATCAGAAAATATCTTTCCTTCTCTGCTTATTTAGGTTTGAGAGGAGTAAGGTAATATAACTTTCTATACATTCCTCAATGGTCTGAGTAAGAAACGTGGAAGTGCAGCAGGTCCTTTTTCCAAGTTGTGATAGTAGGGGAGGAAACTAGACGAGGAACCGTTTTTAGGGGAAGAAAATGGTGAGCTGAAGTCCCAGCTGCAGTACCACCTGATCTATGGAGATGCATCACTTGTGACTGAGCTTCACTTTTTTCTAGTAGTGTACATCCTGCCTTGAATAAATATTAAATTTACTGGGGTACAAAGAAGGGACTAAGGTACAGACTTCTCCTTTCTTTTATCTGGACACTGAATGACTTGCAGTGCTATAAGCCTTAATTGGGTATGACACCTTGATGTTGTTGATTGGATTTCCCTAGAGCCAATTCACTCATGCTTAGACAACTAGTTTTTTCTAGAAAATTTAAAAGGTCAATTGATTCCACTTGCCAACCTTTTCCTTAGTTTTGAGGCTCAGTAATGAGAAAACCCGTATTAACACTTCTGTAGAGGACTGCATTTATGAGGCCTGGTTTGGGCTTTATGACTGCAAAAGCTTATCTACTCCAAGACAGATTCAAAGCTGTATCCAATCTTGTCAGTCTTCAAAGGCACCCTCACATGACTCTGATGAGTTGCTGAAGTCTGCCGGGGTGTGTAGTCACACGCCTGTCTGTCATGCGCCGTGCCGGATTAAGCCTGCTGCGTGGGGGGCTGGCTAGCCAGCCACATCTGCTGAATCCAGGACATAAGGGTCGTGAATCATTGTACAGGGAGAAAAGTTACAATTTGGTTTGCAGGCAGAAATGCTTTTTTCTCCTGTTGTTTTCCAAGTGAGACTTTAATGGCTGATGACACTCTGGCTTGGAGATAGGTTTCAAATTATCTCATCCTAATGGATTTTCCGCAGCCAAGTTTGAATAAAATGTATTTACTGCAGTGCTAATTTATATCCTGCATCTGAGATGGAAGAAGGTTTGATAAATTGCAGGCACTTTGGAAATGCAGTTGTTAAGATGTCTGCAAATCACGTAGTTGGAGTTCTGGCGGTGTTTGTACTAAAGGTGACATAAGCTTCAAAATCTGGTGGTTTTCTGTAAAAGCTGCTTCCTTAAACAGACTTTGAACAGCCCATTCTGCTGGGTCGCTGCTTGCAAGTCACTGAACAAAGCGGCTGACAAAGATGAATTATCTGAGAAAGAAAAATGCGTTATTTTACAGTGACTGCAGATCTTTGGATGTGTTGTGTTTGATGAGTAGCCTCACTTCTGGACTTATTTCCTCCTTTCAGCTCACAAAGGGTCAGTGCTTTAACGCTGTACAGTGCTTGTTCAGTTTTGTGACATCTCTCAGGTGCCTGCCATGCATTTCTCATGCATCATTTAATTTCTTCTTTCATTCCGTTCTAAGCTGTTGCCATTTACTGTAGCACAATATTGTTTTCAGGCAGAGCATCTTTCAGTCATCACACGTCTGAACATTCCTGGGTATAACGTTGGTGTTCCGGGCTGGCAAAGAAAGGGAGTGGTAGTTGCTCCTTTCGTATTCTTGAGGGAAGCAGGAAAACAACTTTATGTATTCTTGAGACAATCTTGGCAAATATTTTTCCTTCTAAAATTGGCAAGAAAGGCATATCTAGTTTTCTTGAAGTTCTAAGCGAAAGAATGGCAAAAAGTACTCCCACCTATCATGTAGTGCAGACTTAAAAACAATGCTGTGTGAAGCACATTGATAAGCACATTGATAACCAGTTTTAAAGAATTCCAGATCTTAGAGAAGTTGTTTTCTTGCCTTTTCCATTCAGAATCTGAAATGGTGTTTCTGTGAATGAAAAACAGTCAGGAAAGATGTAAACTTTATTTGCATTTACTTCCATCTTTCTACTTGAATTCACGTCTGTTCCTTTCACCTATCACTCCTCTTTTTCCTTCTCTTACCAGAATCAATTTTATTCACCTAACACAGGCAGTAAACAGCCAAGCAACAGTGCTTCAGGAAAAGTAGAGGTCGTCAGAGAACTTCTGGAGAAATTCCCCTTGTAATTCTCTGCCAGTAGTGTGCAGAGAAGAGAGTGAACAGATGGGGGAACACGCAGCTCAGGATGTGCCAGTGGAGGGAAGTAAAGGAGAACTGAGCTGACTAGGAGAAAAACTAGCAAAGAAAAAGCCTTAGGAGCGCATCCTGGCCTGTCTGCATGCATGTCATGTTTGCACATGCAAACACGTATGCATATGTCTGGGTTTAAAGCTTCCTACTCATCAGGCTTACGTTCTTTTCTTAGAGTAGTTGTTATGCAGTCTGCTCCTCTGCATTTTCAATTAATAGCCACAAATTCACATACATGCATGTGAAACAAATGAGAGTGTATGTACTTGAGTGAGTGAAAGTGCTTACACCTGCTTATTCTTGGCACGAGGTCTTTGGGGGATTCACAGTCTCCCATCCACTCCTCACTTAAGCGTGATCCCCTGCAAGACTTCTGGGGATGCTTCCAGCCCTGGGTCTATGATGGCTCTTCTGATTGCAGTGATACGGTATTGCACAGGTTTGTACAAAAAGCTGCAAGGAACTGCTGCAGTTTCTTAGGAGACTGGTATAGCTCATTACAAAAATGCAGCAGTAGCTTTATATTTGGAAACAGATTTTCCCCAGAAAATCTAAGTAACTTTGGAGACCCAAACCACAGTGGAATTCTAAAGTAATCCCCTAAAGTATTGTGGAGTTGCTATGGAAACATGCAGGTGCCCAGACCAATATTGTAGAATAAAAAAATCATTTATAATTATCTGGGGAAAAAATGAATTATGCTTTTCCACATAACTACTGTATTTATTGACATAACTAAAAACTGGGCACTGTTGTGCAACAGTTTTTACTGTTTGGGGTTTCTGCCCCACAACATTGTTCAGGTCTTCCTGCTAAAAGGAGTAAAAGTATCTCTCAAAAGCATAGTCTGAATAACTGTACGCTAGATCTGTGCTGCTTTTGGGCACAGGTACTTCTCCTATTGTGATTTTAAAAAAATTGAAGTTACTGTTGATGGCAAGTATTTACAAAGGCCCTATGTGTATGCTCACAGTCCAAATCCTGTGGGCAGGGTGCCAGGGCAGCCTTTCAGCAGACCCGTCATTATCTACAGCTAAGCATAATGTGCATTTCTAGGTACATCTTCCCCAACTACAGTTTTTCTTTAACTTTCAACCAGAGGTATCGAGTTAGCAGTGGATGTGTTTTTTCCCCATATTTTTTTTAAAAACCTCATATCTCCTACTTGGATCATGAACAGCAATGCTAGCTAGGAGAATTTAAGTTTTGCATTCAACTAATGGCCTTTAACATAAGGTTATTCTTTCTTCCCTTTTTTTTAAATTAGGTGCAAATTTGAGGCTTGTGTTTGCATTTTCTACTGAGGGCTTTGAGGCATGCAGGGGCAGTTTTCCACCGTAGTGCTTGCTCTTCAAGAGCTGAGGCTGTAGTTGTAACTCTGCAGTCCAGTGTTCAGGAGGTTGTTGCTGAGACTTTAAACTCAGACCAACAACACATTATAATACTAGACAAGCTTTCTGCAGAAATACAGAGACTATGGAGTAATAATTGCAAAACACAGGGAAGGCTTAGATCTGCAAATGAATTTAGGCACTTCGCTCCCCTTGGGAATTAAGGGTGTTGTACTGGTGGCTTACTGCGGCTTCTTTCATTTCAGTCCTAATCATCAGTTATTCTAGTTTGCCTGGAAAATCTGCCCTCTGTGCAACTGTGTTTCTGTATAATTTCTATTCCTGTTCCAGTTGTGTCTGCAAGCCTCTTTCATAGTCTGGCACACAGTACTGGGTGGTGAGCTATGCTGTTCCCACAGTGGCATACAGTCCCAGCCTCAAAAATAATTAAAAACCCCACAACAAAATGGACTGAGAGTATGAAGGAAGAAAACAGCCTTCTCTGAGTTTTCTTCGTGGTGTCAAGGTAAGCCAGCTTAGGATGGAAACTGATTCTCTTCAAAAGCCAACATTACGATGCACTGCCTGTAAAGAAGACATGGTTATTAGCATATATGCACGTGATACTGCACTTAGAATACCCTTTTGTAAAGGGATACAATCTAAGTATCTGGGTTTTAACTTCAGTTTATGTAGGACTCATTAGGAGTTGTAGACACACCCTCTGCTTCCCAGGAAGACACACTGTGTGCTCTGTCGGTAGTGCTGCTCCCACCTTCACTATGTGGGTGCGCTGGGTCCTAACTCTGAATGGCAGAATTTCAGTCCAGCTTCTTTGTGCTCTGAAAACATATTGTAGTATGTAATTTTTCTGTAGGAGGTGGCTGAACTCTGCATCAGAAGGGATTACCTTATTCATTTTAGGCTTTTCTTACTATTCTCTAAGGGTAAATGTAATCTCCCCAGAGTGCTGTAAATTATTGATGTGAAAAAGTGCAGTCTCGGGGGATAAAACTTTGACCAAGTTTAGTGAATAAACTTGAATGTCAAGTCTGGAGCTTTCCTTCTTTTCTGGTTTGTTTTGGGTTTTTTTTTTTAATACTATCTGCTTTCTAGTTTGTGCTGCACTGATGAGAACAGTTCAGCAAGGCTGCCTGTCTTCCAGTTCTTTTACTTATTCCCAAGTGGGATAGGTAGGACATCTGGACAGGGGAAATCTCTCCCTTGGCATTCTCATAAAACTCCCACTTGGCTTTTTTCCCCTGTATAATTCACCTTGGTACTACAGGTGACGTATTTCGGCGTATCTCAGGAGATTCCTCTCTGGGTAGAAATGACAGAAGTACGACACTTGCAAAATGTGTACACTTGTTACACTTGTAAAAAGTGTAAAATAGCAACAGGGAGTCTGGCACCCAGCTAGAGCTATGGGGCAAACTTTTACGACTCCAGCCTTTTTGTTTATACAACCTCCAGCTGATAAATCAATACATGCAGGCGAATAACTAATAGGAGGTGCCTTATGAAGGTGGCTATAAGCTTACGTATGCTTATAGCACACACAAATTTTAAAGAAGTTAAATGGCCCCTTATGAAGTTAGTTTAGCCATTTCCTCCCTCCCCTGCCGCAGCAAGCCCTTTTCCCATCGGACGCGACATTAGTATCACTGCTTGTGTCAGGAGGAGGAGGTAAGACCGAGAGCAGCGCTCAGGACACCCAGAGACCACTCGCTTTTCGCCGACTTCCACCTTACGGTTCCCGGTAA
>NW_009717858.1:0-762 GCF_000703405.1 Apaloderma vittatum
CTAAATGTGTGAAGAATTAAAGCACTTAGAGTATTTAAATGCTCATCAGAAACACCTTCAAGGCAGTTCTGTGTATTTATTATTACTGATGTGGCCTGCAATCAGAACATCAGTCAAGGATTCATTCTGTCACAACATTTAAAGTCAAAAAGCTAATACTAACCTATAGATAACAGCTAGAGAGATAGCACTGGCATATATAAATGACTTATATGAGAACTGAATGTAGTAGGTTAATTTTTTTTTTTCACTTTGCACACAGCAAAGAATTCCAGTCAGCAGTTTAAATGGGGTTTGAAACATATGCTAAAAATACCAACTAGGTGCTGCAAAAAAACCCCAGCATTTTTGTTCATTGTCTTGCCTCTGCTGGGCCTTGACTCAGCTTTGCAATGCATTCACATCAGTTCATCTTAACAAATTCTTTGCATTTAATTCCCTAGTTTCAGAATTTTCTGAAAAGAAAACAAAATCCTTCCCTGAAGTGTGTCTTTTTAGTTCTTTATAGGGAACACCTGATCACTTCCCAGTGGGATCTGATAACAGCTTGTGCAATTACCAAGCTCCTAGCTTCCTCACCTTTAGAGGACTTCTCCTGTAACTAGTAGGGAACATTTAAAGACTCTTATTTTTAGCCATAGAAACTGAGTACTTAAGGACATGCTGAATTGTGTTATCCCAACATGATTCACAATAGCACCACACCATACATTTACACACCCACAACTCGGGAATTTTCTAAAGGAAAAGGTCAAAAAAAAT
>NW_009717859.1:0-582 GCF_000703405.1 Apaloderma vittatum
AGCTGCAGCAACCCCCAGAGTGGGTTGAAACGTGTAGAAAATTTCTCGATGATATAGTTGTGGAAAAGGTCCTTGTTTTCAGAATTTTAAGGGTTGACTATAAATTCTCATGAATGTTTTTCATTTATATGGACCAGCAAGCTGATGAATCTTTCCCTCTGTCTCTGTGTAAATCCAGACTTATGCAGTTATTTCTAAAATACATTCCCTGTGAACACTGACAGTGGAGAAACTGTTCCCAGGGCATGTTTATATTAACACCTTCCATGTCTGAGTTTCACATTGAAACTGAGCTGAGAGCAAGAGAGGCTGGAGAGGCGGGGGCAAGCAGAGGAATGAGCTGTCCCAAGCGAGATGCTTTGACACACCCTGTCCAGTGACCCTTGAATCCTTCAGCTCTGTACAATGAGAGAACACCGTGGCCCTCCAAGTGCCAGACCCCAACTGACACACCGAGACCCAGAGTACAGTCAATGGGAGCCAGTGTCACTCCTGTGTGATACATTGGTCATCTTCATCAACATGACCAGCTTGGCAGATGAGAAGAGATCATCCACCTGGAGTGCAGAGATGGGGTGACAC
>NW_009717860.1:0-455 GCF_000703405.1 Apaloderma vittatum
ATATGAGACAGCAACGTGTGCTCACTGCCCAGAAAGCCAACCGTGTCCTGGGCTTCATCAAAAGCAGCATGGCCAGCAGGTCCAGAGAGGTGATTCTTCCCCTCTGCTCTGCTCTGGTGAGCCCCACCCGGAGTTCTATGTCCAGCTCTGGAGCTCCCAACACAAGGACATGGATCTTTTGGAGCAGGTCCAGAGGAGTCCACAAAGATGATCAGAGAGGTGGAACAACTCTCCTACGAGAACAGGTTGCAAGTGTTGGGTTTCTTCAGCCAGGAGAAGAGAAGGGTCCAGGGAGACCTTATAGTGGCCTTCCAGGACACAAAGGGGCTACGGGAAAGCTGGGGAGGGACTGCTTACAAGGGTGTGCATGACAGTACGAAGGACAACGGTTTCAAACTGGAACAGGGTAGATTGAGATTAGACATTAGAAGAAGTTCTTTACTGTGAGGGTGGTG
>NW_009717861.1:0-7563 GCF_000703405.1 Apaloderma vittatum
AGAATTTTATCTAAGTGGATGTGATAGTTGACCAGTAATCGTTTTACAGTTAAGACCTTATATCAAATTGAGATATTGCCTCTGTAGCAAAAAATCCTGATGTAGTTCTCCAACTGCGGAATACACTACAGGTATCTCATGCAAGAGGAAAATCAGCAATTTCTGTCGCTCTAGAACACACGGTCACTAATGGTGAAGACGAGCCTGATGCATAATTACTCTGTCTCACGAATCTTAAAACTCGAGGTAGCTGAGATATCACAGCACCAGCTGTTGGAGAACTCTCAAAGCAGTTCTTGCTTCAGGGAAAGACTAGTTTCAAGGCAAACTGGTTGCAAGGACGAAGTGTATTCTCACTTGGCATTTTTGGGTTTGTTTTGGCCACTTGATGTATATGCTGGGAAGTCTGACACAAGTACCACTCCTGCTCCGCCCTGTGATAATACTGCTCTGTACAGCGTGTAGTGATCCTTGTACCAGCCTAAAGGGGTAATCTTGTGACAAATTCTGGGCTGGCAGAATGGGGGAAAAGTTCAGGGATAAAAATACTCAGATTTTGAGGAATCTCTAGAAAAACCTTGTCTTGAACCCCCCTTTTTTTTTTAAAAAAAAAAGAAAATCACTGTAGTTTGCATGATAAAGAAAAAAACCCTTTTTCAATAATACTCGTTTATGCAGCTTCGAAAAGATGTAGCATCACCTTAGAGCCAAACGTTAAGCAGGCAATATAAATACTGTTTTTCCCCCATTTCCAAAGAACATCATCTGTCCTTATAAAGCTGTTACTCATGTATATACCTTAAGCTGGACAAAAACTTAACTTGCATTTAAGTTCAGAACTGAAAAGAATGCCAGTGCAGAGTCTCAGCTTCGTTTTTGTATTAAAAAAAAGACAGCAAGCAACAACTTCTTTCTTTGTTTATTATGGTTATTATCCAGGGTAACTGAAAAGTTGCTTAACTTTATGCTTGTAACTCTTCAGGATCCCTGTTAGCAGCGTTCATCTGCTGCAGTATTTTGACATAGATTCCATGCTGTTTGGTGGCAAGATATAATCCAGTTAGCCCCTGTATAAGTACACCCAAACTCATCTTTCTAAAGACAGGCCGAGCAGTTGTGAGCCAGTAGCGTAACAGATTTTCTTTCCCTGGCAAGGGAGATGAAGAAAACCTAAAGAATAGAAACAGTGGTAGAAACTTACTTTCTGTTTTTTCCTGTCCAGTTTAAGCATCAAGATTTAACCTTAAGGTCACTAAAAATATTTAGATAGATACTAATTCTTTCCTTCTCTCTTCAGTTAAATTTCTCCTGGTAGTACCCAGCTCTCCGGATGAAGGCTCTAAACCATCCTGAGCCTGTCCTGACGTCTCGCCAAGTCTCACCGCCCCCTTGCTGGGCTCTGACCCAATTCACACAATCACACCAGCCAGGGAATTTGGCTGCTGGGCACTGCCCGGGGTCAGGGAGGTCTCTCGGCAGTTGAGCCAAACGGCACCACGCAGTGCACCACGCAGTGACCTGCACCGCTCAGCAGGACGGCAGCCACAATGTCACAGAGCCTGGGCACATCACAGGCAGCTTGTAACGTTCCTGCTAAACTTTCAGTGTATCCATCTGCAGATCTTGTTTCGCTTCGGAAGCTTGGCATAGCTCTTACAAACTTTGCCATGACCTCAATGTAAATCCCTTTCAATGTACTAAAAGCCTCCAAGAAGAGAGGTGTGCACAAGCTTAAAAAGCCAAAGAATTTAAACTAAGAACTGAAGATCTCACCGACAAACACATTTCGCTCATATAAGGTTAATAAGACGTACCTGGCTGCAAGGCTTGCGTTCATGGGGAGAGCCAGGAAAACAGGATAGAGACCACCCACGGCAGCCCCTATTAATCCCCCTCTGACCACAGCACAGACCTCGCAGTTTAGCTCCCCTGCGTGACAAACAATATTTCACCATCAGTATCCACGTAGCTCCAACACATCAATTTAGAAGCTGAGTACAACAAGATGAAAGCAGGCGCTTGACAGAAATGGCCAAGCTGTACCGGTATGTGAGAAATTTTGAAAGGAAGACTCTTCCTTTTGAAAAAAAAATCACTCATTCCAACCCATTAATTTCTCACTCCAAAGTTGACCCTCAAATGAAATCATACAGATGGGGAAAACTGAGCTGCTTCGTTGCAGTCACTGTTATATGACTTTGAAAAGTGCTGAAAATGAATATATAAATACACCTCCGTATATCCCACTCAACTTTAAGAACTTGCCGCTGCCCAGTGCATTAAATGACCTGTTTTTCAAATCCTGCTTTACAAACTGAGATTTTTCAAGGCCACAAGAGTTCAAGGCCACTGTTCTGCGGAGAGGAAAAGCTCCTCTAGTGTTACATTGTGTACAGAATGCAAAGCCCTTTCTAGAACAAAGAATAATGATTTTTTTACCTGAAAATAAAGCCTGACGCACAAAAACTTCGTAAACTGCTACTGTTGAAAGGAATGGAATAACGGCCATCGGCACGCCGGCCACTATGGGAGCTCTTCTGACGTGCAGGATGTTCCTGAAGAAGTTATTTGCCGCTAAGCCACACAAGCTTGAATTTGCCGCAAGGAAGTACGATCCATGATTACAAAGGTTCCTGTGGAAGAAGGAAAGTCGCTTCAGCAACTGAGAACTGTAAAGAGGCTTTGTTTACTCAGCGCTACAGCTCACTCCTGTATATCCTACAATAAGAGGTAAGAGATGTGAATACTGCAGGTGCAAAACAGAGGGTAATTACTTTCAAAAGCAGCCGTTGCTATATGCCTGAGTTTAGACACACCTCCAGAATTAAGTGACAGACTAGGAAGTCTTTTCTACAGTTGTTGTTTTTTTTCAGTAGCATCGCTAATGGAAACTTCGTGAAATTTGTTCTCCCAGTCAGCACGTTTCTAAGAATAATGTTTTCTGAAAAGATTTTTTTTTTAAATAAAAATAATCACAACTAGTTCCTGTAATCACCATTGTTCCTGTTCACCCAACAGTACAGATTTAGTTTCAACCTAAGAGCTCACAGAACAGATCGGGGGGACAACTCTGGCAACGGAGACCTTGCACTAACGATTCTGGCACCTGCTGGCAGATGGTCTGCGGTGATTCCGTAGGCTGGGGGGCTGCAAGCCTTCCTTGGGGGCAGGGAACACCTGAATTTAAGGTCCTACCTCGCTAGGCGGTTGCGCTAGTTAAAGGTTTCCTACTGGGTTACAGAACTGGAGCTTCTATTTTTTCCCTTGACAGCAGAGGGACTAGATTCTTTTGTCTACCATGTTTTTCCACAAATCTCAAATTCCTGAAATGACGCCTGTGGCCAGGCAAAGCAATTAACAGGAAGGCACTCCGCTCCTGAGGCTGTGCCAATATTACTATGTTAAAAGTGCATTTTTAAAATGCGTCATAATTTGGATTTAATGCTAAAGCCCCAAAGGACATAAAATGCTTAACTGGTCACAAAATTTATGCGAGGCCAAATGTCATACTTATTTGCAATATTATCAAATGTGACCCTCTCTAAACTATTTAGCAATTAAAATACATGATTTTTTTAGAACTCTTCCACATTTTAATGCTTAGAGTAACATTAAGCACTGGCAAACCATACAAAAAAGGCTTCAGAGATGCAGGTGTTAGTTCTGCAAAACCTAAAATATTAGAAATATCTGACATCAGTGACACCAACTATTTTTCATTTTGAATAGGAAAATACTTTCATTCTTAGTACATACCAATTTTTAAACATGAAAATAAGCTACTGACAATTCAATTCAGATTCTATATAGCAAAAGAACTTGACTGGTCAGATCTCTCTTGCCCTTATCTAGGAGCCATGTTTCTGTTTTTGGCATTTTAAAAAGAAAGGAGACTATTTGCTTTTCCAGTCATCATTCTTCCAATACTGGGCATCATTTACAGAACAGATTCTGCAAACCAGCCACTTCATCCCACTGGTATGTTTAAAATCACAGGCAGTGAAATGCCTGTGTACATATATATACAAAACTAAAAATCAGCAGCGTATTTAAGAATCCAAAATAGAGCACATTAGCGTACCCAGGACCAGCAGAATCTACTCAGGCTTATTAGTCTACAGAACTGCTACAGGGCATGAAAGGAAAGAAAGGGACAATGGAAGGGTTGGGGTTTTTTTGGTTCATTGTTTTGTGGGGTTTTTGGGGGGTGGGGGTGGTTGGTTTTGGGAAGGGGTGCATGTTTGGTTTTACTTTAAAAAATATTTTCTTTATATATTTTATTTTCTTAATTCTAGCTCCCTACTGTTAAAAACAAGAACTTCAGTGAGCAGGAACTCTCAGTCTGATTGCAGGATGCTTCCTCTTCCCTTCCAGCCATTACTGACCTCCCCTCTGGCTACACAAACTGTTAAGTTCCACCAGGGTGGTTTCAAATAAAGACCCACACCCCAGCAGCTATTTCCTTCTGAGGCCCAGCAGCGGTGCCTGGGTACCACAGCTTCCATCAAGGTGTCACCACATCACCACTGAGGCATCTGCCTCCCCCTCAGCTCTTCTGGGGAGGAAGAAGTTGAACATGAGTGCAGCAGATTCTACACGAAGCTGCACCGCTAACTGAGGAGAAGAATAGAGCTTTGACGTTCCTCTTAACTGTGTAGGGAAGCCCTACACAGTTAACTGTGGGTGTTACTACCGGCAGTTTGTTTAGCCAGCAATTTAGTTCTATTAAAATAAAAAAAAAACAACAAAATAAACAAATAAAAAGCTTCCCATTACTCTTATTTATACCTAATTTATCCAAGATGATACACATGCACAAACGGCTCCTCACAGAATCAGCTCAGTTCCAGAAAAGTTTTGCGGTGAAACGCAGTCACAAAACACACCAAGGTTGCTGGTGAGGCCCAGAAGGCTTTTAGCTGCTTTCATGTGGTGCTGAGGCCCACAGGTGAGCCTGCACGACTGACTGACTCGTTCACCACCACCCAGACACCTCAGTCTTGCCTTCCTGAAACCGGGAGCAGCGCAGAACGAAATGCAGGAACTAGCAGGTTGGTGCTCACTCAGTTCTGGCCCCAGGCCAGCCCTGCGGGGCACCAGATGACTCCTGCAGAATCACAAGAGTATTTGCCTTATGCTGTCCAACAGTTTAGTTTCCTAGAAAATTTATCAGCACTAGCACAGGACTGTACGAGTGGATCAGCCATCCTAGAACCTTAAGCACTGGGGAACAAAGGCCAGAAACCAGCTGAGCCAGACCAGAGGCAACAGTGAGGTAACCATATGTAAAAAAAAGCCAAATTTTCTGTTCTGGACAACAATAAACATCTTCCCAATTAAATACTTTTATAACTGCAAGGAAGTCTTGCAATGCAAGAGTAAGGGAAAAGAGAAGCCCCTGAGTGTCTTGAAATGTTTGATGCTTTGTTTATTTTACCAGCACTTACTGATCTGCTTTAGGAAGCTCATTGAAAATCTTTTGTATGACTTCCATCCGCCTAAGTCTTTCCAAATATAGGCTTTGCTGCAGAGAATCTAGTTCAAGAAACTCTCGTCCTGTCATCCTGAAGTCCTGGATCATAAGGAAGAGACAAACAAATGTAATCAAAGTTACACAGCCCCAGAATGCATCAAATAAACATTTAGACTCCTTTGGCACTATGCAGTCACAAATGCATCTCCTGTTTTTCATAGCAGAGTTGTCAGATGCAAAGGGCACAATCCAGCAACAGAAGCCTGTGATATTTATGACTACACGAGCCCTAACAGACTCGCTGGTTTCGTGATGCTGAGGCTGTGGTGTGACAATTGCTCTGAGCAAACTTCAGTACTCACATGTGATGAAAAGGGACTGTCTCACTCTCCAGGTACTCCTGCCTGAGCACCTCCGGCCCTGGAGCCACACGGCAGCTTGGGTCAGGAAGCTCAGATGAAAACTGCTCACGGGAACAATGGGCAGCACCCTTGTTCTTTTAGGCCACATCACCCTCTAACACAACAATCCCTAAAGCCTGCGGCACAAGGTAGGGCACTAACCAGACAGTGGCTTTTGGCAATGCTTCAGGTTTAAATTGACTTAACTGTCAACAGAACCATATGGTAAAAATAAACCCACCCAAATAAATCCACACTTTGTGAAGATTTAGAGAAATCATGAAACTATCAACTCTGATTTTATATCCCACAAGTAAGGAATTTTTAAATCAGTACTCAGTCAGAGACACATCTCAAGTTAGAAAGCTTTCAGCTGTACTGGGTTTACATGGCAAAGTTTTGGTAGCAGGGGGGCTACAGGGGTGGTTTCTCTGAGAAGATGCTAAAAGCTGCCCCCACATGGGACAGAACCTGTTCCAGACAGTTCCAAGATGGACCTGCTACTGGCCAAGGCTGAGCCCATCAGCGATGGCTGTAGCGCCTCTGAGATAACATATTTAAGACGGGTTGAAAAACCTGCTGCACAACTGCAGCCAGAGAGAAGAGCAAGAATATGTGAGAGCAACAACTCTGCGGACACGAAGGAAGGACGGGGAGGAGGTGCTCCAGGCACTGGAGCTGAGATTCCAGCCCGTGGTGAAGACCATGGTGAGGCAGGCTGTCGCCCTGCAGCCCACAGAGGTGATGGGGTGTAGATGTTCACCTGCAGCCTGTGGAGAACCCCGCTCCGGAGCTGGTGGATGCCTGAAGAATGCTGTGACCCCACGGGGGACCCGCACTGGTGCAGTCTGCTCCTGAAGGACTGCACCCCATGGAAGGGCCCCACGCTGTTCATGAACAACATGAGAAAGATTCGTGCTGGAAAAGTTCACAGTGAACTTTCTCCTGTGGGACAGACGCCACACTGAAGCAGAGGAAGAATGTAGAGTCCTCCCCCAAGTAGGGGGCAGAAGGAGCAGCAGAGACAACGTGTGACAACCTGACCACAACCCCCGTTCCCCTCTTCCTTGCACCACTTGTGGGGAGGAGGTAATGAAAACTGGGAGTGACGTTAAGGCTAGGAAGAAAGGATAGGGGAAGGTGTTTTAAGTTTTGGTCTTACTTCTCATTATCCTACTCTGATTTGATTGGCAATAAATTATATTAATTTCACCCCAGTCCAGTCTGTTTCACCCATGATGGTAATTGGTGAGTGACCTCCCCGTCCTGATTAAAAGCTCATGGTCAGGATATCTTCCTGTTGATGGAGGGAGAACAGCTTGGTGGGCACCTGGCAGCCAACTGAGGTCAACCCACCACAAACAGCTTTTGCTTAAACCTGGTATTTAGTGATTTAAGTATGTTTGGGTTTTTTTTCCCCCAAAGGAGTTTCCCAGATTCACTTTGCTGTAATACTCACCTTAAGTTTCTTTTACAATTTGAAGGCTGCGTCCCAAGGCCTATCGGGTCGGGCTCTGCTTGCAGGGACGGGCAGGCAGGGCCTCACCGGGGATCAGCGGGGCCGGTGCCAGCCTTGAGGCCTCTCGCTCCTGCCCGGTCCGAGGGGAAGGTCTCCCACCCTGCTCTTTAGGTAAATCACAGGCGTCACCTCACCGAGCTGTAAGTACCGACGGCGTATGCACGACCCCG
>NW_009717862.1:0-1111 GCF_000703405.1 Apaloderma vittatum
ACACCGACTTACCGTTTATTGCCTTGTGTTCGGTGGGCAGCAACTAGTTGCTGTCCTCTCCAAGGCTTCTATACCCTGAGGGCACAATTAACGTTCTATTAACAGCGCTAATGCCTCGTTTAGATTCCCTGCGGCTGATGGTGGCTCCCGTCACCTTAGGTCGACTGCCCGCCCTCCAGCTGCCGGCCCCCGGCACAGGCAAGCCGCTTTTCCCTGCTTGAAAAAAGCCCCCAAAAGAGCTTTTTGTCAGTCTTTTTTGCTTTAGATCCCTTTCCGAGCACAGTCTTACCTGCCCTGAAGCTGGTCTCCGCAGACATCACTGAAAAGAGCCTGGCACCGTCCACCTGATACTCCCCCTTGACATACTTATGAACATTAATGAGGTCACCCCTCAGCCTCCTCCTCTCCAAACTAAAGAGACCCAGCTCCTTCAGCCTCTCCTCCTAAGGGAGATGTTCCACTCCCTTCATCATCAAGGATGATGAGTGTCAAATGCTTTGCACAAATCCAGGTAGATGACGTCAGTTGTTCTTCCCTTATCCACCAGCACTGTAACCCCATCACAGCAGGCCAACAAATTTGTCAGCCATGATTTCCCTTAGTCAAGCGACATTGTCTGTTGCCAGTCAGCTCCCTTCCATGTGCCCTAGCATAGTTTCCAGGAGGATCTGC
Source organism: Apaloderma vittatum (assembly GCF_000703405.1). Taxonomy (NCBI): domain Eukaryota; kingdom Metazoa; phylum Chordata; class Aves; order Trogoniformes; family Trogonidae; genus Apaloderma; species Apaloderma vittatum. The sequence goes on from NW_009717862.1 coordinate 673, forward strand.
TCTATGATCTTGCTGATCACAGAGATGAGACTAACTGGCCTGTAGTTCCCTGCGTCTTCCTTTTTTCCCTTTTAAAAAATGAGGTTATGTTTCCCCTTTTCCAGCCAGCAGGAACTTCACCAGACTGCCACGACTTCTCAGATATGATGGATAGTGGCTTAGCAACTTCATCCGCTCACAGGTGGCATTTTTCCTCCTGTTCTAGCACTCAGATGGTATTCTTTGTGTCTCCCTTTACATACGTGTTCCCTTTTCTTCACTCTTCTGAGGCATTCTTTGTGTGTGTGGAAGGACCAGGGCTCAGCATCAAGGGGATCCTCTTAAATTACAAAAGCTCTGGCCACTGCTGTTGGCTGGAGGGCCAAGTGTGGGAGTCCTTCTCCTACTCCTCCTCTTTCTCCCTCGCCTCTGAAGTCCCCCTGCCAGGTCCCTGGTCTTG
>NW_009717862.1:1358-1597 GCF_000703405.1 Apaloderma vittatum
CGGCCAACCCAGCAGCGTCAGGAGTTCGGTCTCTGGTGACCCAAAGGGCCTCTGGTGACCCAAAGGGCGTCTGGTGACCCACACCGCAGGCCTGCGCTGGTCACTTGCAGCACTGCGGTGGCACAGGAGCCAGTGCCATGGAGTGTGCTTATGTTGCCACCCTGTTGAAGCCGCTGCAGTTCCTGCTGCAGCTTCTACTTCAGTTGCTGCTGCTCCGCCTGCCCTGGTTTGTGTCGCTG
>NW_009717863.1:0-6054 GCF_000703405.1 Apaloderma vittatum
CTCACCAGGGCAGAGGAGAGGAGGAGGAGGAGGACCTCTCTCAACCTGTTAGCCACACGCTTTCTCATACACCCCAGGATGCCATTGGCCTTCTTGGCCACGAGGGCACATCACTCGCTCATGGTCATCCTGCTGTCCATCAGAACCCCCAGGTCCCTCTCCCCTACACTGCTCTCCAGCAGTTCAGTCCCCAGGGTTCTTAAGCAGCAAAAGGTGACCATGACCTCCCTGAATATTACAACATAATAGCTTGAGTATGTTTTTTGGCTGTTTCATTTATGCCATTAAAACCATTTTGAGTATCCTAGGTAACATTTAAAATGTTTTTTTTTTGAAGTCTATTCCCATTTTGTCACTCTGGAACTTCCATATTATAGGTATCTTTCATATCATAGACAGCATATTAGTCTCAAGATAAATGCTAACATAAATTCCTATTTCTGTGTATCACTATTTCTGCTCTAATTTCTCTGATGGTCCTTTTTATCAGCTATTTGACACTCCTTCCACATGCACTGAACGCTTTTTTTCTTGGCTCCCCTCTATTTCATCTGCGATTCTAAGGCTGAGAGCTAATCATACTGATTTTTCCTTTTTTTTTTCTCTCTGAGAAATTGGTACAATGGGGCTTTAGAAGCTTTCCATAAAAAGGCAAAGTACCTGCGAAACAAAATATTTGAGATGATGTTGTCAATATCTGCCAACGACAAGCACTTATCCTGGCCAACCTCTTCTTGCTACTTTTTGCTCAGCTCTTCCAGACTTTCTAATTAGATGTTGCTCCTTAAAATGCTGCACATAGTCCAAAAGCAGCTACAGCATTCCAGCAGAAAACAAGCTATTTTTTGCTTTTCCTCAGAAGTACCCCCCTATCTATTTCTGTCTTACCAGCCCATGTATTTCATCACCATATTCCTATCTCCTATTTAATGTGCTTAGCCCATTGTCATCCGTCCATTCCTACACTTCCCCCTCCCCCTGCCCCCAACCTTCCCTCTTATTTTCATAAAGCCCTCGAGCTGCTTTTAGTCTCAACAATCTGGTTCACTCACTGCCCAATGTCTGCATAAAACAGCTTTAGCACACTCATGCCCTGGTCCTCTCCACACCAGTGTTGGTTTGCATTGCTGCTGTCACTATTCCTGGTGGCAGTGACAGTACTCTTAGATAAGTAAGTCACCAGAAATATAGATGATCCATCCTGTTCTTCCACCCTCAGTCATCATCTGAAAGAACTTCAGGGGTTTCTACTGAATCATCACCCACACTATTAGATTTTCTGCCCTTCAATCCTGTTCCTGTCAGTAAATGATACTTTTGGTCAGATGTCTTCATTTTTTTGAGTTTTTAAAGACTGCATACTAATAGATGCAGTTTTGCAATAAGCGATGATAATTTCTGCTTCCTTTTACAGCCAACTTGATGAGATTTCAGCCATAATAGCATATATTTCAGGAAAATAAAATATCTCCTGTCATTCATCCCAAAATGTTTTCTAAGAGTGTATCAGAGATAATTTCAAGTATCATTTTAAAGGAGGGATAGTTTTCAAGTTGGACTGAGTATTAAAAAAATTATTAAATCCCTGAATATCTGCTTTGTTGCACTGATTTAAGCAAGACATGAGAGTACTATGGCTACATGTGACTTTCTGGCCGCTGACAGGATAATCAAGCAGATGAAGCACCTCAGTGAATTATAGCACTCTACTGAGTTTTCTTCTAAAAAGTCAGAAAGATCAAAAGATATTTGGAGCTGCTGAGATTGAGGGATTCCATTAGATGCTGACTTTCCCTCCCATCTTTCTAATAAGACGGAAGCTTTTTAGAAAATATGTGACAGATGACTACTCACAGCAGAAATAAATCACACACCACAGAGTACAGCATTATTAATAGTGCAATAATAGTAATAACTTACTGTGATAGCAAAGAAGTGCTATTAGGAGGGACACAGTAGCTAACAGCATTTCCTCTAACAGGGGCTAAGGGACAAACCTTCCTTCGGTACCTTATAAATGAGTGGAAGATTAAAGGAGCCTGCGGGACCAGTCAAGCACACCTCAAAAATAGCTTGACTTTTCCAGAATGCCACAGAGCTGGCATCACCTGTGAAGTGCTCTCCGTCTCCCCTGTGTGACAATATTTTGATAGTTCTTTAGTTAATTTAAATTAGAGTGAGAGGACACTTAGTTGAAATAAAAGACTTGAGGGGGGCATAATGTATGGTAATGCTAGGAAGGCTGTGACACGGTTTTCAATTATTAAGCTTGTTTTCTTCTCAGCAAAGTGCTTTTTAAAAGAAAACCTAAAATTTAGCACACAAATTTGTATTTAAACAGCATTTATCCTCACTATATAAAAATTAAAGGAATTACTCATGAATGGCCAATTTGATAGCGCTTTCAGGTCTTCCTATTTAGTTGTATACCCACTTTGGGAAAAACACATTTTCTATTATTTTATATGTTTCTATTTAAACATTAACTTGGATTTCATTAAGGGTGCAGCTACTGAGAAGTGGTGAAGAAACTATATCAGAGTTTTTTAGCATGTTTTAAAGTTTTAAACCGAAATATTCTAGGTATTCTCTGTTTGCATGGACATGAAATTAAAAAAAAAAAGATTAGCAGAAAAAAGAAAATTAATGAAAACTCTCCATTAATGTATTTTCAATATTATTGGCTTGCTTTTGTTTACCTATAGCTTTTTACAGAAGAATATAATTTGTTTTTTCTAATTAATGACATAATTAATGAAAATAACAATTAATTAATTTAATGAATGCACTGAGATTAAGTATGTTTAGAAATGTGTACATGTAATACACATATATATATATATGTATGAGGCTGTTGGCAATGGCATTCCACTTACTAATGAAAAGCCAGAAAAAAGAATCACCATGGAAATTTCCACACTAGAGCTTCTGCTCTCATACTACTACTAATCAGAATACAGAGGTATTTCTGGAATTGCTGTACATCTCTGAATGACAGTAAAGGCCAAAACCACTCTATTGACCTCTTTTTGAAGCTAAGAAGTTCCTGGGTATCCTTGTCCTCCAGAAAAGCTACATCTTAGGAAAGTTAAACAAAATTATGTCAATTTTATATCCTATATTATTATAATATTTATTTTACATTACATATTATTTATATGTATAATGCTTTATAAGTGAGTTTATAACTGAGAGAACAATGACTTAACACTGTCTGAAAGAACTGGGAAATTAGGGAGAAATCAGGCAAACCTTCCAAGACCAGCTTGCTAGAACAGTTTTCTCAGCTCATGAGTAGTGAACGATAGTCATGCTAAGATTCCAGTATAATCAAGTTCCAAGACTGAAAGGAAAAATAAAACTCCCACTGCAGTTTTTCACATGTGACATACAACAGACAACTATTCAGGTGCTAGAATAACCTTTAGAATAAACCTATGTGCCAGCTGAAGTGGAGAAACCACAGTTCCTGACACTGAATGAAGGCCACAAAACTGTGTCCCTTGGTGGTTCTGCAATGCTCCCTGCCTGTGTGTGCAAGAGGGGGTTTGCACAGGTTCTACATATTCATGAACAACGGTTTTCTGTTGTGCAAATGCCAGCTTTCGCATTTCGATGACTTCCTTCTATGTTTGTACAGTACACAGCCGCAGCACAAAGGCTATTTCAAACCTCCTCCTCAGTCGATGATACTACGTTCATAAGCTTTGGAGAAAAGGAGGATTTATTTGTGCTTAGCATGCTTGCTGGCTAGATGGTTCTCTGTGCAAAATGTAGCTTTCTGGATTGCCCTTTGTCAAGTGTTTTACACTCTTTTACTGTCTGTACAGATAATTCGGTGCCCAGCTCTGGCATTTTTAATTTGCTCATACAAATAGGCTTGCTTGGGGAGAGATGCAACAGTATTTAAGTGCAAAAATAGACATGCTGGCTCTTACCGTAAATGGTGTCTATATAAAAAACCAAAGAACATTATGAAATCTATTAGTATTTTGTATATATGGGTTTTTGAATTTTGCTGGTGTTTTTTTATGGGGCTTTTAATTGTTTTACTTCTCAAGTCTGAGACATTTCAGCTCTCTTGTGTTTTGAGGTAGAAGGCTAAATGTTACTATGACTTTTGGAGAGAAAAAGACCTGCTGCTGGGGCATCTCAAGTTATTCAAAACTGCCATATGAGACTAATTATTGCTATTGCTCACTGTGGAATTCAACGGTTAAAATATAGAGTTGAAACTATAAGTGAGTCTTAATGTGATTAAGAATGTACAAATTATTGCACCTGTTTCTTCTCTGCTCGTACATTACACAGCAATAACATTGTCAGACGTATTCAGTATCAGGAATATTAATTCGATAACGTATGCTTACAGCAGAGTAGATATATGAAAAGGGGACAATCAGAATATAGTTAAGTAAATAACAAATCTTCTGAGCTCAAGCTTGGGTTTAAAGTCATCTGAAAGCGAAATGGCTGATTTCATTAAAAAGCTTTGTAACATTTAAATTACACGAATGACATTGTGTATCTAGTGATCAGCCGAAAAGCCACGCTGTGCCCTCTGGTTTGTAAAACACACGAGTACAAGCCACGTCTGTAGATGCTACCGAGGTTATGGCTTTCCTTCTGAGCTGTATGTCTTTTGTCTTAACTGGACAAACTTTAGGTGACCTTTTCTAACTCCTCCAGTACAAATTCATAAGAAAATTGACTGGTTAGGCAACGATGAATTAATGAATTAGTGATGTGCTCATTCTGTCAATTTAGTATTGCTAAATTTGTTCATCACTATGCTACACAACTTCACCTGTGGAACTTGCTGCTCTGTCCTAGGAGTCACCGACTTCTCAACCTATTTGAGATGAAATTGTAGTTTAATAAAGGTAACTTTATTCTTCCCATATTTTGTCTTTTTTGAAATGCCATTCTTTTTCTCACCAAAATTATAGCTTTCATGGCAAAGTGGAATGTCTCGGGCATTCTTTGTCAGCTAGAAAAAATCTTTCGTAGGTGTGTACATCATAGCTGAATTTTCAAAACAAGGACTAATAAAAAGCAGAACAATTTAGAAGGTACATTAGAAATTTAGGATAAAGAAGCTTGTATATAATCCTTTATTCTCTCTGTCTGCCATGCTCAGTTATACTGTGGAGAATTTCATTGTTATGTGAGCTTTTGTGGAACTCACTCTGACTTACCAATGCTAGAGCAGTCTGAGAGGAGCCTTGGCAGAACAAAATTGCAATGAGCACTTTATAAATCACTTACAATGAGCTCTATTAGTTTCCACTAGTAAAAGAATTCTTAAAGTAGGGACCACGATCAAAACCAGAGAGTTCTGTAGATGAGTTAAACACACAACTGCTTTTTAAGTAGGGTTTAAGTGAATCAGATGAGTAACTTATTCCAGGTCAGGAATTTGTCAGAAGGCAAATTGAGAGTTGGAATTAAGTTGGAATGGAAAAAAAAAGTAGGAATGGAACTATAATTACAAAGTATTACAGTATAACCTTGGCATTGCTAAATACCAGGAAGAAATTAAACTTTTTCAGTGGTAAAAATGCCACTTTTCCTAAATTCAGAGCTGTGTGATTACTGAAAAAAACCAGGAGAAGGATACATGAAAGAGATTCCTATTATTTTTTAAAGTTATTTTCAAATTTTAACAATACATATCATTTGAGGAAATAAAATGGGAAAGTTTTGAAGAGGCAGTGAGAAAACAGATAAAAACCAAAAATTCAGATAATGGGTACTTAGCCTTTTTGAAAATACTACAAAGGTGTAAAAGAAGAAAAAGATCCTAACAAACATAACTATTAAGTGTAGGATAGCTCTGAGCTAACTTTTATGTGAAATGATAAATCTATTTTTTGCGTCTGCACATGAGCTCATGCTGCTCCTCAACCCAAAGCAACACATAAATTATATGACAAGCTTATAATTTATAATGGTACTTCAAATGAACTCTAACATATGATTGATAAATCTATGATAAATCTATGATAAACCTATGATAAACTGAATCCACAATTTTCTCCTCACATGAGGGAA
>NW_009717863.1:6085-44864 GCF_000703405.1 Apaloderma vittatum
GAGATATTTCCTATAACTTAAGGGTTAATCGATTAATACATTTCACATTAACACCAAAAACTAACACAGAGGACTGACAGACAAATGAAAGATTTCAGTCAGATGTAGTGCCTGAAGCAAACACTGAGCTTTCTGCTTCAGATAACCCTAGCATCTGTGTATCTGCTATGGAGAAAATGAGTATGTCAGTCTTGGGTCACACGAAGTGAAAAAAAAAATCTGATAAATTCTCATGTCACCACTCCCCAGTGCTTGAGCTTAATACTTTTCTGAACCAAAGAAAGAGATTCTAGATCTTAGAAGTGACAGTCAATACTACATCTTATTAGATTTTCTCTGATGAAGAAAAAAATAAAATCAAAGGCAAATAAAGAAGGAATAACTTAAGTGTGGTTTTGTGGATCTCTCCAAATGCACAGTGTGAATATAGAAATACTTGAAACTTTCAATTTCCATGTCTTGTATACAAAATAGAAGATAATAACATATTCCATAAAAAGAAGTGTGTCAAGGAAAAGTGGCTCTTTCTGTTTTGAAATCTCCAAGAACAAACTTACTGTCTCCACCTCTCTACTTAGCTTGAAACTTACAGTATTTGACAAAGTTTGGTTGGGGCTTCCACAGTCCATCCTCTTATTGTATTTTTAACTGTGTTTAACTTGATTTCAGCTTGACTTTGGCTTTTTTTTTTTTTGTAATACTTCTGGCCAGCACTTAATAGACTTGACCAGAGAGCTTTCACACATAAAAAAACTTGTTTAATGTAAATGGCAGAACTGCAGTAAAGCGAAAGAAAGAACATTTCAAAAGGAACAGAGTCCACATATGTTTATTTTTCTCAGTTCTGAATTTTTAGAAGTCTTACGCTGCTGTGAAAGTGCCTCAGCCAGCTTGTTTTGCTAAAAGGAAAGCTTGGACAACTGCCTTTTGCAGCTTCCAGAGACTAAATTTCAAGCATTGCTAGGGATTGTCTGGTTTACACCATCAGCAACATGAATCTCAAAACTGTGCCAGGAGTCTTTCAGACTTACAGTGTCTTCGCACCTGGACTGGGCTATGAGATATTTCATCTGTATCTGTTTTACTAATTTTCCGTTCTTTGGATTGTATGTATTTAATGCAATCTGTGGTGTAAATTTACAGTACCTTCAGCTGGAAAGTCAGGAGCTAACACCCACAGACGTGGACCAACACTTTTGAAAGGTTGAAGAGAAATAAGTGCTCTCATGTAGATCAACCGCATTCATAGGCACAGTCTCTCCAACACATCCAGTACCCAAAATAATGAAAATGAGGTGTCTGAACTCATTATACATGCCCATAAATTAAGGAAATCCTGTTGACTCATCGATGATTCAATATTAAAATTCCCCAAGCCAGTCTGAAGCTGGTCAGGTGGAAAGCCTGTCTCTTGGAAAAATAAATGCTAGGCTCCTACCTCATGTGCTCTGAACTACTGTGGGATTCATTCGCTGTGTTAGACGCACAATATTAATCACAACAAAGCTATTGTTGTGCCTAATGGAGTTGCGAATTACTGTTTTCTGACTGATGGATAGATTGCATGGGATTAACCCTAGTCAGGTACTTTAAACGATGAGAGTCTCTCCATCCAGCACCAAATTAAGCCACGTAAAACTGTTACTCCTCCAAATCTCAGCAGAGTTTGAATAGGGAAGAAGGCAAATTAAGTAAATCACTATGCAAAAAATAATTACTTTTGTTGGTTTGCTAAATAATGAAAAATAAGGACGGGTCTAACTTCATAGGTAGTGCAAAGATACATATTTACAATCTCCAGTGCAAAACTACACAGAAAAACTTGGCAGTTTAAAAGAATCTGTGATCATTCCTCCCATATTTTACATAGTCTCCAAATGATTTAGTTATTGCATTTCATTAGACGAGTGAACAGCTTAGTTTTAGACATCCAAGTCCATATTCCATTTAAATGCAATGCACTGTAATCATTAAAAGATAAATTTAATTTCCTGTAAGCCTGATATTGATCCATTTATCTATCATAATATCTCTTCGTGAATATGTCCATTTATTTTAATGGGAGGGATTTATTTTCTTAAAGAAAGTGATACCAAAACTGAGGACGGATAATAAATATATAAAACTGAACTTTAAATGCTCGTGCAAACATCATACACATATACAACATAGCTGCTAACAGTCAATAAAATATAAGCACCTACTTAAAAGCATTTCCTTTAAAGCAATTGCCTGGATTTAATGTTTAACCCTTAGGGAAAAAATACAGCAACAACACTTTTACTGTATAACATTCTCATAAAACATGGATGAGCATTCTGATAAGACAGCATGCATCAGGAATTTACTGTATTAAGGTGCTAGCAGATCAAGGGGGAAAGAAAATCATGTTCAGAAAGACAAGAAAGATGCTGATTAAAAAATGAAAATAAAAACCCAAACGAATCAACAACAAGTTTTAAAACGAGCATTAGTGTTGCCCTATATAGTCTTCAAATATTATTGAAGATACTGACTTTTCTCAAGTCTTATTTTTTACCTCCACTTTTTTCTGCCAGTCTAAATCTAGTCTTTATGCATTTCTGAATCATATGTATAAAGCATTCCCAAGCAAGCAAAAGGGAGGAATCAGATCAAAGACAGTAAACCTAACAGATAAAACAGAGCTGGCTTATAATAATAAACCACAGAAATACTACACTTTTCATTGGGTCGCACTGCCCAAGGACTGTAGGGGAAGATGATATTCAGATACTAGTATGGAATTAAAATACAGTAGGAGGCCTGAGAAAGCAGAGAGATAAAACTCACATTTCACTTGAATATAAAACCCATTATACATAATTTGCTGGTGCTAATGTATCATAGATAAAAATAGAGCAGCACAGAAGGCAACCTTGTAAAAAAAGAAATTTCACTATGATATAGAACGATTTTTTTCAGACTTAAAACACTGTAGAGAATGACACACTTACATTTTGAGACATGTGTAAGTAATCCAAGTGATTAATCTGAATTAGTTTTAGCAGCTTTAGTTAATGATGATTCCCATCTCCTAGGATAGTTTCCTTCAGGATCAATTCAAAGCAGTGGGTCTACTCACAGATAGATATGCTACTTTGAATAAGCAAACATTAGTAAGCTTTCAGTCATTTCTGCTTTATGCAAAAATAACCCCTTCCCCTTTAACAAAATGCATACTTGAAAATATAAATTGAACCAAAGAGTCAGGAGTGGGATATTCACAAAGAATGGGATAAATCTAAATCCTAGGGGTTTTGTTTCTTTGCTTGTTTTCTTGTTCATTTGGTTTTCCCCAGAATACTACAGTGGGTTTCAGGCATGGGTTTTGGCATTTTATTTGCTTTCTGATATTGTGTAGGTATGGTGCTTGAACTACTATCACATGATGTAGTTTGACGCCTGGGGGGAAGGAATGATTTACCACATATTTCTTGCTAAAATTCTATCTCTGAATGAGCTCCACAACTCCATCATTGAAATTACAATGAAACATGGGTCAGCCACTGCTAATTTTTAGTAAAACAATAATAACATAAAAGTAATGGGGTCTTCATGATTTTTAACGGTGCAGTCTTCAGAGAAAAGCACCAGAGCACTAAAATGCTCTAGTGACATCAGTCTGGACACACAAAGTTATGAGTTAAGTGGTAATTCCTGTCTACAAGAAACTGCAGGGGAATTTTGTCATTATCTTCTTCAGCTCAAGGGTCCATGTGATCTATGTTTTTGTTTGTGATCACCAACTGTACTTTTGTGAATACTTCTTAATGATATTGAATAAGCACATATCGAAATGCGCATATAGATTTTTGACAAGGCAATGTGACTAACCTGAGTGTAGAAACACCTGTAATTTCACAAACTGCTTCAGAAAATTCAGGCTCTGCATAAGGGAGTATGACAAACTTAGAAAAATCTAGACCCATAAAATACAAGCTGAAACATCACCAAAGACAGAGAGAAACAAAGAATTAGTTCTGCGGAGAAATGCAGAAAAGGTAGTGGATCTAATGGCAAGATATGAAATGAATCAAAAAGATATGAAAGGGAGGCAAAACAGAGCTCCACGGACATTTAAAACTCATCTGAAGATTGAAATGGCAATGAGGATTAAAACTACAGGCAGAAAAAAGAGCTAGACTTCTTTATGGGTTCACAATGTTCTCTGTACTCCTGCTAGCAATTATACTCTAGAGTGGCAATCAGTCATCAGGAACATCCAAAAAGAGTAATATCTACCGTAACAGAAGTTATTCCATTCATACTGTGCAATGAGCCTTTTCCATGGTCCAGAATTAATTTCTCCTATATCAAAAGTTATACTACACTAGTGTTTAAGCATAGTGAGACATTTGATCCTTATGAATGACAATTCAGCTGCAGTTAAATAAAAGTCAGAGGAAGCTTAAGCTCATTTAAAATATAAGATATATTAATATTTATTATGAACACTGGGTTGACTATATCGAAAAGTAATATTCAACAAATGGAATTCTGTGAAGAGGCCATGTAATCTGTCTTTCTTTATAATGAGAGGTTAATCTAACTTATCAGACTGCTTCTCAAAAATCACTGATTATTTCTTCTTCTTGCTGCTTCTCGTTAGCTCTTACCTTCCAGACTCAAATGTGAACCATGTGGAATCACGTCCATATCTCCTCAAAGAGCTCAGAGGCCACATGACCAGCTTGACCTTGGCATTGTGGATGTCCCAGAGATAGATGTTTTCATGTGTGATCTGCATCGTACATTCTCCATAGATATCTAAATTCGGCGTAGGCATAAGATATACATTGAATCGTTCTAGAAAAAAAGAGAAAGCACAGAATAAGGCATCACTGGTTAAAACAAGCTTTTATACTGGGGGAAAAAAAATAATGTCTTTAGTTACTGATGGTTCAGAAATCAAGACCAACTTCTAGCCTTGAACAGAGGCAAGGATCCAATGGTGTTGAAGAAGCCTCACAAGTGTACAAGGGAGGAGTAAGAAGAGAATCTTCATTATATTTTCATTATAAATAATAAAGCAGACAGAAGCATCTGTCAGAGATGATTTGCATAGTCCTCTGACATATGTCTTCAGCAGTTTAACTGAAGTCCTTTATCCTCACATTAAGGTCTATGACTCTCTGAAAATCAAAATTCACAATGACGTGAACTTTGACAGAGATTCCCCTCTCAAGGAATAGAACTATTGATACCTCAGCAAAACATGTATGCACAGCCATTGCCCCTTAGAAAAACCGTCCTTGAAACTGCGATCTTGCTAATAATCATGTTCTTTGTGTTCAGTTTCTATTTATTTGCCAAAGTCATTATCGTTTGTCAAATTAATGACATTTTTAATCACCCGTTGCTTTCTTGAAAAATCTGATTCAACACGATATATTATTACGGTCATGACATCAGTTGCTATCAGCTGCATTTCCACTGCAAAGTGCAGTCACTGCGGTAAGAGGTCAAGGGTATTAACAATTTTCTGAAGTGCCTGAATTGCATGTGATTTAACAAGCAAGGCAAAAACTGTCCTAAAAAAAAAAACCAAAAAAACAAAAAGCAGAAAAAAATGAGATGATATATAACACTATTAACTCATATGGAAGGAAGTAAATTACATTAACAGCAGGAGAAGTTTAAATAAAGATGCATTTTTCTTTGAAGAATAACATTTCTATGAATTCCTGCTACAAAGAATGAAAAACTCAGCTAAATTTCACATTGTACAGTTGGAAGTGCTAGCCTCTAAAAGGCACTGAAATCTTAAGGATGAATAGCATAATTTGGGAGAGTGTAGTTGATTCACAACTCCCTCTCAGAATTTTCTTCTATTTTTGAAATGGGACAGAAACACAAAATATCAACGCTACTGCACTGAAGGGTGTTGACAGAAAAGGTAAGAATGATTTAAAGTATGAGCATGACCAATGCTCATTCTATAAACAGTATTGAATAAATGTATTTTGAAGGGACACCTGATCAGAAACTTGTCTCCACTTACTTCATAAATGAATGATAGTTTGGTGTGGAACATTTTTAATCCACCATTTGCACTGTATTTTCTCACTGTGTTCTCATAAAAATTAGTGAGGAATTTAAAGCAATCAGAAGAGGAATAAAGTAATTTATAGCAATCAAAACTAGATGCAGCTTCCCACTGTATTTGACATCCAGTATCACAGATATTGTGTCCATTTTTTAGCACTTGAGAAACATATATATACACTTTTCTGACAAATCAGTGAGAACAAAATAAGTGAGTTAATATAAAATACGATAGACATGTGTGTGAGTGTGTGTGTTTGTGTGTGCATGTGCATGAGTGTGAATAAAGTAGCAAAAGTTCGGCTGAGGAATCAATGGAAGCCAGGAACTGCTGGGTGAGCAATAAGAATTGCCGGCCTGCACAGCTATAAGTAAACTTGTCACCCTCAATGTTACTCTGTTTCAGTCAATTTAATTCTGTCCTACTAATGACTCCCCAATTGATTCGTTCAGTCTCATAGCCATTCAACCTCTTCTCCCAGACTCTAGTTCTCATTAATCACACTAATGGGTGTTAGCCCTAAAAGTTTCATTTTATGACTATGGTCCCAAGTGTGAAAAGCCTGATGTTTTGGGAAAGTCTTCTGACACACAGCACAAATAGATTAACAGGTGCTGCTGAGATCACTGTAAAGAATTTCCTCTAACCCTCAGAGGAGTGCATTGGGCACAGGTCTAACCTAACATCCACTAAAGTAAATGGAAGGACTCACACATGGGAGCAGGAATCAGTGACTGATTGGGAAGGGAATAGTGGAGAACAAGATAACTTACACTTTGCAATGAAATTATATTTATATATATCCACATGTCCTTGTGACGGTCATGCAAAAATGCCTAGGAGCTACGCAGGTGTATTTTTATAATATATTAGACTCCAATTTGCATTATCAAGCTGTTACTTATTGTTAGTCGCTTCATCTTTTTGAAGGATGCAGATAACTGACATATCAGCCATTTCTCTTTGACATTACATGAAATCACACAATATGTCTACAGGGGAATAGAGCTACTATATGAGAACAGAAATCTTTCCATTTCCCTGTCTTCACTGACAGAGCGCCTTAGACAGCAGAGAAAATGGAAAGGTACAAATATTTACTGAAGTAAACGTTAAACTGTCATGCTGAAGGTGTAGAATTTGTCAACTTGGTTTAGAAGTTACCGGGATACTCGGGAAACACAACTTCTCTGAAGTGCTTGACAATATTATTGCATGAAGGGTATTCAGGACATACAGTATCCTCAAACTGTCAGGAGACATTTGCTGACTTTGCATGGAAGGTCAGAGTCTAAGGTGAAGTGTCATGGATTACAGAAAGTATGTCTGATTAAACTGAACATCAGTTGTGGGATAAAAGCACCGTTGGAACTTACTCAACTTGGCAAGAAAAGCAAGTGTACAAACATATATGCTGGAGAAGATTGAAGATAGATATATTTCCTTTTGAAACAAAACTTAATACTTCTGAGTGGTGGAAGATTGAGGATATGGAAAGATGTGGATAGTACTAAAGGATTTTAGAAATTAAAATGCAGGGTATGTTTTTTCCATTTCAGGAAATATTTGAACAGGTATCTAGGTAATAGAAATACAATCGCTCAGTTTTTAAAGAGACAAGTTTTTCCCTCAAACTCATTCAGGTAAGAACAAACATTCATAGGTTAGATTTGAGAATCCCAGTTGAATTCTGTCACTAGGTCTTCTGAGTCACATTTAATAGGATATTTAGCTTCTCTGTGGGTCAGACACCATCTGCATAGGAGTAGGATGAGGCAGTAACAGTTCACTGGGTAGTAAGATTAAGTAAACAGAAGCTAATGAGAGACCCAGAAAACAGGGAGATGCGAGAAGCCAAACAAACAGATGACACCCTGTTGGACAAGACAAGGCTGAGACTGAGCAGGTGCAATTCCTCAGCATTCAGCATCACTATCCTCCTCTCTCATCTAAAATTGGCGAGAGCTAAGTTTATGGAGTGGGGGAGCCAGGATGATAAAAAAATGCTGGTACATTGCTACACTCATTATTCTTTTCAATATAACTGCTCTTTCCCACCTTCTTGGACAAGCACAGCAATGCTTCATCATACACTTTGTGCATGTAAAGGTGTTTAGCATTTGGGCTTTGGCAAGAATATGACCTTTAATAATGTTTTCCAGAGCACAGGAGTGTAAAGGTCTTTGTTAAAATGAGCATATTGACTGAGACGGGGACTTGGCAGCAACTTTGAAACGCTCTCAGCCCTTCAGCTCGAGGTCCAGCTGTACTGGGGAAGTAAAACGACTGTGAGGCCAAGTGATCCTAGTTCTGCTGTTCTGTCACTGGATTCCTTTGCCTAAATAATCCCAGTTGGAAAACTTACCAGATGACATTGCAGTCTTGCAATCTAGATGCTTTGATTCATTTCAGCTTTAACGAGAGAGAAAAAGCTACTTATGGAAGGAGGCAGTCAGGTTGGCGAGGTCTACATAAGAAGAAGCTTTAAAAGCAAACATTCAGGTTCTTTCTGGAAGAAACTCCTCCTTCTACAAGACTTCTGCTGCTGACCATCTGTAGTTAATTTTTAGGTGAAAAGAGAGCTTTAAGTCTTCAAGTCACACAATTTTCTGTTCATTCTTAGGTCAGATCTACTAGCATGATTCTCTCCTGCTTTACACAGTGAGGAATGGACACCAGAATTAAAGATAACCCTTTGCCTATAACTATTATGCTTTGCTTTCATTAAAAAAGTATGGAGATGTTTATTAACATCTCAATGAAAATACAAAGGCTATAATAAATAAATTATTTTAAATTGTTTACTGATAAGGAGTAAAGCAGAGAAGAATCTGAAATCTCACTGGACGAGCCAGCCTTTAAAACTGTAAATGCTTTTCTTTTCTGAATAAAGCTCGCTATGTTTGGCTTATTTTTTAAGAATTCAAAGTATAAAAAGGGATTAAGGATAAAAGAAGATGAATTAAAAACATTCAGAATGCTTTTATGTAGTAAATCACAAACAGGGATTCTACAGACCCTAGAAAATGCCCTAAAACAACTCAGCTCTGTCAATGTAATTACAAAGTCTCTATGCTTTGGCTGTAATTTGTAATCTCAATATGTAGCATAAAGAAAATAATTCATAATCCTCTTCTGAGGATTCAAGGACGTTGCTCATCATAAAAAGCTACATTTTTACTAACAGAAATTATGAGGTTTTTTGCAATTAAAACCCAGGAAGAAAGACTGCTGTACCCTGGAATATTTTTGAACAAAAAAGAATGGTTAAACAAACGTTATGAAAAAAGGGAAAACTTTACAAAGGAAGTAATTTTATGATATATTAAATTAAATATTAGGCAGCATGTAAAAGTAAAAAATCAATTATCTTTCAAACTTTTCCAGACTTCGAAAGTCAAAAATAGCTTTATAACGCATTAAAAAAACGAAAGCCAAAGCATCAGTAACACATACTAGAAAAGCCTCGTACTGACATAAAGGCATGACACCTAACAATAAACCTAACAATAAATCTAACAATAAATAAATGTTGCTACAGCAACAAAAGATGGATCAATGCTTTTCTTCCGTTAAAAAATTTGCATTTCTACATTTGTCTATTTTCTTCACTGTTTACATCAGGTTCACAAGTCAAGTTTAATATAATAGGTTTTGTGCAATTTTTCAGTATTTTAGTGTTATTACTTAGTATTTGAAATAGATAGGAGTAGATTCTTCACCAAAGAGAAGCACTTGCTCTTAAAGTCTCAATTTAGTAGAACTGTCTACACATAATGCTTTTTTAACCAATATTGTCTTAGATATTCTGGTTCTTTCCTGAAGTCATAATTGTGTATTATTATTTGTCTATCATTGCATATACAGCTCTACTGCCATTATAATCTGTTATCTGAATAGGATCATGTCGCCTTCACTGCTTTTGATTTAATACTATATTTTTCCATTCTTTATCAAATGGACCTTCAGAAACAGTAAGAGACTGTGTTTGGTGTAAAAAGTAATTTAAACAGAAACAGCACTGCTGCTATAGGGCTGAGGAACACAAACAAATCACTTAGAGTTGCAAGAGAGAGATGGTAAAATGGTTGGAGAGTAACAGAAGCTTCATTTCAAACCCCATTCTTATTGGAATTTGCTTATCATTGCAAACTAAGCTGCCATTAGTTGTGAGTGTTAAATGTAAAAAGAAAACCACCTAAGGGTCATTTTCTGCAGTGAAGTTTACACAGGAAGACTTGCAGTAATACTTCTTGAAAGTAATAACAGATTAAATTCAGTTAGAAGCTTTCTGCTACCGACGTGCTTTGCACAGGAATTGATTAGATGTCTTCTCTGATCTCCCTCCAAGACATAATAGTGGGAGGTCTCTGCTATAAGCAGTGCAATGGCTTTTTTAGGTATCACCACTTGGTGCTGGAAGGTCAAGCGCCAGTGCAAACACAAGAAAACAGATCTCACTAGCACTTAGTGAGCAGCTTAAACTATATAAAGAAAGTCTTTTTCAGATCACTGCACTACTGTAAACTCTTATCCTCAGCTGACAGAAATGTATTATGAACGTATGGCCTTTTAGCCATGACATTTGCACTCGAAACAGCAATTTTGCCAGCCTTTGGAACGAACTGTTTTGCAAACCATATTCTTGCATTTGTCTCACAGAGAACCAGGTGTCTTCCCTTGTGAAACTGAATGCTCATCTCAGGAGAACCACAAGAGTGAGAGTGGGAGTGGGAGGATAAACAGGCTTAGATATGACAAAAAGAGGTATTACACAAATCACAGAAAACACACATATTCTCCTTGCCAAATATTTTCTGAAATGTGAGTCAGGTATAAAAAAATATCAGTAGCATGTAGCAATTTTTATGGTCCCAGGGCAGATGCAATACCATTAAGAAAATGACTACAAATGTTGCAGAATGAAGGTACTGTCTATGGTGGTCATATACAGACACTAAAGCACAAAACTGTAAACAGAAAATGTACTGGTTTTTTTTCAAGAGATAGCAAATTATCTGATCCTTTCAGTGAACACCCTTACAAGTATGTGATGTACATCATGCAAATGTCCTTTAAGGACAGGAATCATCAAGTAGTTGGTCACATGAAGAACATACTGCATTAAAAGTATTATTGCCAGGAAAATGTAAAACATTGCAGGAAGAAAGCCTTATTAGGCTAGTTGTATTATGGTCAAGGAAGTATATTTATCAAATTTTTAACACTTCAGAAAATCTTCAGGGCAAAGTAACCATTTGAAAAAAGGCAGCGGAATGAGATGTGATGAATTGTTAATACACCTGTTCTTTTGTGACTAATGGCATTAATACCCTGTCATATCATAGAGATATCAACAGTGTAACACCATTATTCACTTCCTTTTAGCCCTTAAAATGTAAAACCCAAAATACATCTAAAACTGAAAAACCACTGGCACTGTAGTCTTTACGACAAATGCCTTGCTCAGATCCTGGGACATCTTCTGTTCAGTGACCTGAAAGCAACCTCTCATAGGGTTCAGGCCACAGAACCTGCATGAAACCAAATGCTGAGGCTTTACAATTCTATTACAGGTTTTATAAACTGTATTCTGCCAACTTTGTTTCAAGTAAATATTAATACATCGACTAATTCAAGAGAAATTCTATGAAGCTGATGTTCTTGCAACATGTTCTGAAACATTATGGTCCTATACCAGTGTATGGCTTTTATTTAACACGGTTCCACTCAACTGATTTTACTGAAAGATTCTGCTGAAAAAATTTGAGTGCAACTGCAGGTTCTTACGGCTTTTATTTAACACACACACACACACACACACACACAACATAAAATGACCCTGAGAGTGATACAGCTTCTGTGTTCACAATGAGCAAGATTTCAGATATTTCATACATATAGTCGCTTTTCATGAATTTCAAATTGGAAAATTAACTTTGACCTTTCAGTTTCAGGACAACAAAAGTATAGGGATATGGTTTATTAAGGATTGTCAGAGTTAGGTTAATGATTGGACTCAATGATCTTAAAGGTCTTTTCCAATCTGGGCAATTCTGTGATTGCTACTTTTAAAATGTTTTTAGGTAGCTTTTGAACTACAATTTCTGATAGCACACCTTTAAAAGCTACAATATGGGGAAAATGTGCAATAAAATAAAATAAATTCAAAATTAATATTTTTATCAGACCTCACCAAATGAGTCCACCCTCCAGTTAGTCACCTCTTCCATGAAATTGTCATGTGGAGAATGACACTGCCAAGTTTGTGGAGTAGGATAACTAGTATAAATTGAATTCACGGTTCCACTCAACTGATTTTACTGAAGGATTCTGCTGAAAAAATTCGAGTGCAACTGCAGGTTCTTACAGCACACCAAAATGAGCGAAATGCCAGATTTCACATACATAGTAAGAAACTCTATCCTCTCCCTTCCTTCCAAGTTGATTAAAAGACCCGCAAAACAGAATTTGCTTTGCTTCTGAAGAAGATCACTTTGAATTTCAAACATGCTTATTAAAATGCAGAATTGTGCATCAAGGGGAGGAGGGAAGGAATCAGATAGCTACACTTGTCTGAGATACTGTAACTAATGATACAGCAGACCATGCTTGTCAAATATTGAATTATCCATATTTAGCCCCCTGGCTTAAAAGAGAATGGTTAAGGATGCACTCCATGCATTCTTACTCACGTGATTTGTACAACCAATATATGCTTTGCCTCTTTGTTTCCTTTAGTTTATTTGCTTAGAACAATAAATATGCTAATTGTGTTCATATATACTGGTTGGTAGTACTGCAATTATTTCTAGAATAAGGCAATTGAATCAAGACTAGTTCATACAACAAAAGTAATCTACATCTTCTGGAGGTCAGGTGTGTGTAACTGGATCTCTTTCAAGGAGAAGATGAAATGTAGTATTTGCCATCTATGTCCAGAAGCTGCTGGACAGTATATGCTACAGAAGGAGCCGGAGGAATTTCAAGCTATTTTCCCGCTCACATCACAGGCTTTTTGATAAGATTTATTCCCTTTTGTATTTGTGAAGGAGCTCCTCCTGCTCAAATAGTTCTCTCTTCAGTAGCATCCATATGAGTTTTATACCTATGGGCTATGAACACACAGCAGATAGGATGCTTTGAGTGGTCTGAGCATTATCACCTTCCTACAACCTTAGCAGCTCTCCTTTCGTTAAGTAGTTTGGGACTACAACTTAAATTCTGTGTCTCACAGCAGGCAAACAACTTCACAAATACTTGAACTCCCTTTAAATTGCACTTTAATATGTCTGATTTTTGAACAAAATTCCTACAAGATTTCTGTATATTTTATGTAATTACATTCAGAGATGTCTGGACTCTTTTATGAAATTAATACAATATAATAAACATGATGCTGTTCATTCTATAATTTAATAATGTAATTTTGTTTATAATAATAGTTGGCTTGATATTTTATGACCACTGAGGCAGTTTGTTTTATTACTTTGTTAAAAGCTATGAGATCTTGTAAAAGCATCAAGACAGTAATAATCATTGAGAGCTGCAATTTAGGGAGGAATAAATGAGCGCATTCTGTGCTGCCCTCATGTTTATTAATAGGAATTAAATGACAAGATAATCACAGATTTTCTTTTGTAACTCCATATTCTATCCACTAGCATCCTTCCTGTGCACATGTCTAATCTAAAGTTCTGTCTCAAATAGCTTTTAGATGAAGACTTACAAGCTCAGGTTTAGTGCTGACTAGCAACTATCATTGCCCTTTTCACCTGTATTTGACAACATTTAGATGACCTTCATTATTCAAGACAGGTGTGAGTTTAAAGCAAATGTGCACTTTGCAGTCTGAAGTAGCGTTGATACGTTCACCGCTGTCTTTTAAAGGCTGTGGAATAACAGATGCTGTTTTATTCCTCTGCACAGAGGCCAGTTTCCAGAACCAGAAGGGTCATAGTCATCATTTCCCATGACAGGAAAATGCAAACGCAATGAAGACATGAAGTCACTCTACGTGTGCTATCTGGCACTGGAATTTAATCATCTTTATTTTTAGGAAAAATAGAATTACGCTCGAAACCACATTGAAATATTTAGTTAGTAATGAAATGCTTCTAGCTAATAGTAAAAAATCCTCACAACAACAAACCTAAGAAAAAATAACCTAAGAACTGATCTAGGAGTAATTCCTAAATTACTTACCATTTTGTTCTCTCTGGACTCCAGCAGCAAGCAAATCTGGTTCCCCAAGACTTATATCATTAAGCCTGGTTCCTAGACACTCCATGCAAAGATGTTTGCACCACTCCTCTGCCTCCAGTTCTGGAAAAACATAAAAATAACATGTTATTCAAAAAAATTGTGAAGTTAAATAAATACTGTCTTACCAGCTTTAGGACAAAATGCTTTGGATGAAACATGAGTTATTAGCATAAAGTTCCACATGAATTTCTTTGTTTTGAATCATGAACTTGTAAAAGTGTTTACACTATTAGGACTGCATCTTCTACTTTCAAATTCAGGGATAGAAGGTGGAGTTAATAGAAAAGAGAAAGGAGTAGTGAGTTTTCAAGGCAGTATATTTCTAGTAGGCCTCTTGAAATGTTAGAAAAAACATTAGATATAATATCTGAAATACTCTTTGCTGCTCTTTACCCGAATCTGAACTATAAGAACACTTTCTATTTCTAAAGCTTCTAGAGTATTTTTGTAGGAGCAAAGATAAAAGCAGTCATGAGGGTCTTCAAATGTAAAACATCCTTCTCTGCTGTATTGAACTGGCTGTCAAGTTAGCCGGGATAATTAACGTCTTCAGTTCTGTTCCTCTTCCTTTTGTCTTAGAGCAATTTGGGCATTAGTTGGAATATTTGTATGAAAACTTCTGCCGTGGCCACAGCAGACCTCGATGAAGATAATGGCATTTATCTGCTAGCGTACCGATGGTAACCTGTTCAACCTCAGGTGACTGAAGGCCCACACTAAGACCCTAAATCACGTTGTCTGCGAGCTGCTTTTTGCTGACGATGCCGCCCTCATTGCTCACACAGAAGCAGCTCTGCAGTGCTTAACACCCTGCTTTGCAGAGGCTGCTGAGCTTTTTGGGCTGGAAGTCAGCTTGAAGAGGACAGAAGTTCTTTACCAACTTGTACCTCAGGAAGTCTCCCATCATCCCCACATCACCATAGGCAAATCAGAGCTTAAGTCAGTCCAGCAGTTCAACTACTTAGGAAGTATCATTTCCTCAGATGGTAAGATTGACAAAGAGATAGATGACAGGTTAGCAAAGGCACACAGAGCTTTTGGAAAACGCCATAAAAGAATCTGGTGCAATAAACACCTGAAGAAAAGTACAAAGATTAGTGTCTACAGAGCCATTGTACTGTCTACTCTTTTATATGGGTCTGAATCATGGGTCATCTACCGCCACCACCTGTGACTCCTCCAACGCTTCCATCGGCACTGCCACCATACAATCCTTAATATCCACTGGACTGACTACGTGACTAATGTTCCTGTCCTTGTATGGGCAGGGGTCACCAGTACTGAGGCCATGCTGCTGAGGACGCAGCTGCGCTGGGCAGGGCACGTCTCCAGGATGGAGGATCACCGCCTCCCTAACGTTGTGCTCTGTGGTGAACTTGCCACTGGCTGCCTCAACAAAGGAGCCCCAAAGAGGAGATACAAGGACTCTCTGAAACAATACCCCTCTTTTGGCCATACTGACTACCATCAGTGGTCCACTCTGGCCTCCAATTGGGAGACGTGGAGACACACCATCCATAACGCTGCTGCCTCCTTTGAGAACGCACGTAGAATTAGTCTCAAGGAGAAAAGACAATGCAGAAAGAACTGTGCCTCACCAATACCCCCTAAGACGACTTTGTGCTGTGCCTTTTGCAACTGGACTTGCTTATCCTGCATCGGCCTTTTTAACCATCAGCGCACTTGTAGCAAGCATGGGTAGAGCCCTTCCCATATCTTCGTTCATGAAGTCTAGCCATGATGATGATGATGATGAAGTATGAAAACTCAAAACGCTCTGATCCTTTCTGAGTCCTCCATTGCCTTCCATTGATGTCCATCTGAGAGCTCCTTACCTGTCAGTCTGCCCAGACATAAACTCCCCAAGAGTTAACCCACCAAGACAACACAACAGTCCCCCCTTCACATCCAGCCTCATCCTATCCACTTCCCAAACTTAACATCACAAAATCTCTGGCACTGGTCAAAAAACCAGTATCTCAAGTTGGTGTTCAGACAGTGTGAAACCACAACTAATAAAATTCATATAACTAGGTTGACTGTCTTTTATTACAGGATAGGCTTCACCTAAGGAAAGCTGTCTGGAGAGCAGGCTTGGCACCAGGCACATCCTGAGCATCCATTGCCACAGTCAGACTAGCTCTGATCATCTTTAGAAGTGGGTGACTCCAGTCATTTAGAAGGGTCTCTATTAAACTGCCACATTTATTTCACATCTATTTTGGGGACATCCGGAAAATACTTCTGTGACAATCTCTCCAATGCAGTGTTGAAATCTGGAGAGAGAGAAAAATACTGCTTGCAAGCCCTGAAGCACCCAGTGAAGATGACTCATTGTAATTAGTGAAAATTTATATCCACGACATATCGTTCCATGCCTAATTGGTACGATCCTCTAATGCTCGCCTGGTTAGACATAGATCCCAAGTGACAGAAACATTTGCTGGACGAGAAATAGAGATCAGCATACAATTCCAGGTCTCCAAGAACCTTTGCATACCTTCCTTCTTCCAAAACCCTGAATAACCCAGGAACACATTGTTTGAGTTATTCTTGCTAGAAGCTGACCAAATTCCAAAAAAACAGCTTAAATGATAACAACTGTTGTGGCATTTCTGAGAATCAAATATGGTTGCTGTCACATGGACACAAACAATTTGGGGGCCTTCTGCTCTAAGTAAAGGGGTTTCCCTTAACTCTTCCTGATTTGTCTCAGGACACAGATCCCAAAAGCTGCTCTTCTCCGAACATCCTCAGATTCTGGTGGTAAGAAACAGAACATTCTGCCAGTATCATCCAGATGACATTCAACTTTGTATGTGAGAAGAAAATATTGAGCTAACAGCCTACTGTTCTTTAACACTTCTACAGATACAGCCTCTTTGATGAAGTAAGGAGAGAATAGGTACCTCTCTGGACAGCAATAAAAAAGTCATGATTTTAAAAGGAGCAAGATGAATTTGTTAAAAGTTGCATCTCCAAAATTCACCTTCTGCTCAGGCATGAAGAAATTTCCCTCATTTTCCCTTCCTCTCCTTCAGCCTTTGCTATTTCCTTGGATATCAGTGAGGGCTGTTGAATCAGAACCATGCCTTATAAATCACACCTTTCCAGAGAGAGGGCTTCATGCCAGGGACATGATACCAGTGGATCACAAGACGTGTTGCCATATTCTGGCAGCACGCAGAAGGGGTGTGAGGAGCAGCGCACTCGCACATGGGTAAGTCGAGATCCACCAGGGAGGGTTCTCCCTAAGCTGCCCAGCATCTGCTTCCAGCTACAGATAAACCCGGGGGAATCAGTGCAGAAAGGCCAGTAGCACAAAGGTGACAGTGCAAATCTAGTCCAGTGCTCCCATGTTTCCTTCCTTTCAACAATTTATTTTCTGGCTAAAACATATCACAAAATGATTTAGATGCTGGTAGAATGCATATCTCTATATAAAGCCTGTAATTTTTCCTGGAGAGTGGCCAGGATATAATATTTTATGTGTTTTACAACATCTGGATTTTCTTTCACTGTGCCTGCACCCAGATTGAAAGAGTACATTCTGGAAATGTAGAATGAGATGATGGTAAACAAACACTGAACTAATCTTTCTAATTTTAAAAACATCTAAGGAGAAAGGGAAACGTATTGAGATCTCCATAAATCTAGCTTAACATCAATATATACTCAAAACCAGACTCTTATGTAAAAGCAACAAGTTCTATTTATATGTATTCTAACACCATATTTCCAGTAGATGTTTTCGGAAACAAGCAAAAGCATTGTTCTAGGATGCTGCTTCTTGTGAGTGTCTTTGTTTTTGTTCCTACAATCCACTTGCCTCTCTCTTACAGGAACATTTAGATCTTGAAAGTTCACATCCAGAAATTGCCTTTCATGTTTGACTCTGGCAGTTTAATTTAAGCTGCTGCTTCTTCACTGCCAGACGTCGATGATTAGACCCAGATTAGACCATTCTACAAATGCCACACAGAAGAAACTTATCTTACTGTGAGCATTATAAGATCACGGCAAAAGTGTAGGTGATAACATGCATTGTATTGCCATAAAACTCAAAATTTGTACGTTATAAAAAAGACTGACTTGATACTACAGAATATAGTTTCAATGTAGAACTGGAATATCTTCCCACAGAAGTGTAAGGATTTGTGTCTGCTGTCAGAAGCATCAACATTATCTACAAATGTGTTTGGAAGGTCAAGGGTATGAGCACGTTGTGTGAGTTAGTTTTACCTAATATATCCTGATAGCTATGGCTTACTTGCAAGAGATTGCCTTCAACCTTTTCCTTGACAGACATGTGAAATGTTCTTTAGAAGAAGGTGAATTACCTTTCAGAGCAAAAGATGTATTTCTCCTTTCATCACATGCATCTATAAAGCAGTTCACCATTCTTTTGTAAAAGGTCTATAGAATGTTTTCTGAATAACAAATTAAATATGACTTACGAATTTCATTTATTATAATGTATAGTACATAAATGAATCAGCCACAGTAGCAATCTTTAAGAATGACAGCTCTCATGTCACAAAACAGAGATGCCACTGTTACTTTATTTTGATGATATTAATATATTGAAACAGATGAAATATTACAGTGGAACCAAGTAATAAAAAACTATGATCAAAATTCTTCCCTTTAATGTATGCAGATTAGATTTACTTGCACTAAACGCTGAGTTTTTAGCCATAACATATGCTTGTCATTGAAAAATTTAGTTTCCTTTTAAGATAACCATGTTCTTGAATTGAATGATAAATTGTAAAGCATGCTTTCACAGCTATAAATAAAATCCAAATATTTGCATTTTCATCTTTACCGTTATTCGATTATAAAATTGCCATACAAACATCACAAAGTAAGATAAAATGCAAAGAGATGGGAGACCTTAATTTGGCACTGTTTATTGCACAAAAAATATTTCTGGGAAGAAATTTGTAAACTTGTCTGAAAACACACACCTTGGAATTGTCTTCCTGCAGTTTAACTGAGCTTCTAGTTCATGCTTGAAGTTATATGTCTTTTCTACTTCAGATTCCTGGTGATAAAACTGGTGCTGTACCTACTCCAACCACTGAAGCTGCATATTGCAAATAGGCAACACCACAGGACAATAAATGTGTCTGTTTGTGTAACAATGATGATTAAATAATATTGGCTAATGATGTTAGAAATATAAATTTGTAATAGTGAAAGAGCTACTTCCAGTCTACAAGAGTTCATGCTACACAACACATTCTACAGGGAGGAGGTGGGGCAGAGATACAGGGATATATAGATCTATTTCACCCTCTAGATCTCTAAAGCTAAAGACAGGATTGTTTTCAGGCTCCTAACTTATGAAGCATTTTGGATATGGACTAAACCTTCTGAATCCTGATAACTTCACACTCTTTCACATCTCTCTCCTGTGTTCACATTGCACAGTCCTACAGGACCCTGTCATCATCGCTGCCGCCAATAAGTTGCCAGCAGAGCTGAATGCTGCTGGCCTGAGAGAAAGCCCCCAAGAGCTTTCTCCTGCTCAGGTTTTGTCTCCTTGAGCAATGTCACCTCCTGCTCTTCAAGGCAGTGCCCTCCAGCCCAGGAGATCCCTCCCAGCAGCATATTACTGCATTTGTTAAAAAATGGCCCAATCTATATGCAACTCTTAAAGTTTAAAAACAAAGATGAGAAATTTGTCTCTTCCCCTTCTCATGCAGCCCACATAAAGTGATGTGAGCAAGAATTTAAGTTGGAAATACCATATATATCTATCAGAGGAGGATAACAAACATTGTCCTTGTGCAAATCAAAGCACCTCACTTATTTTTTTAGCTTCTCCTAATGCCAGACTCTATAAACCTAAAATGTTAGTTTCTTCATTTCTGAAACATTTTTATGTATTTTGTACACAAATTGTTTGACTCTTCTTCCCTTTAAAGTACTTCTACAAAAGGTCCAAATCCAACAAAATATTCTTACTTGGAAACTGAATCTTTCATGTTGGGATTAGTAGAACTTAGACCTGATATTCTTCACCAAGAAAGATGGTGCAAAAAATCCACCTGCCAATTTATCACTTCTAACAATCATCCACCCTTAATTAGAAGTCAATGGGAAAAAATATGGTAGAATTCCCACAAGACTATGTGCCATTATACTGCACCACCCACAATATATGCTGCAATTTGCTTTCACTTTTTTTCACTACCAAATAACACTATTGTCTGCAGACACGTAATTTTCTAGCAAAATTGATAATATCTTAAAAACTTGTATCTTTTAGCATGATATATATCAACCTTTGATGATTCAAGCATAAAATTATTTTGGAAATATTCAAAATATATTATCTAGTTGTCTTCATTGCTTAGGGCACTTCTACTAGAACCCATCATACATGCTCAATTACAGACACAAATGCAAAGCAATGTGACTATTTCTTCATTTTGCTCAGAGGAAAATATGGATCATGCTTATTTTGTGTAATAACATGTATTACTGGTCAACACTAACTACGCATGAAGTAGGCAATGTTTTGTTAAATGATAGATAGGAAGCAATGACAGGGATGTAAGTTCTATTTAGTGTAAAAGAACAGAAAATTAGTCCATATGTAGACTAAAACTTCCTTTCAATTACACAGTAACAGAGATAGTGGGCTGCAAGTCTGAAAGCAATTTGGTAAATGACTAATTATATCTGAAGATAATTCATGAGATGTGGGACTCATATGCAGAATTTGTGCTTGTGTTTCAACTACTACTATCCCTAAGCAAATTCTTCTGTATTTTTCCTGACATCCGATTTTTGATTATTTTACCTGAAGCGGAATATCTTGTTATTACATAAAATTAAGTCACTGAACCAAATAGTAAAAGGAAAAGCCCTGTAAAAATCACATGTATTGTTAAAGTTTATTAATTTATTGAAAATGCTCTATATTCAGGATAACAAAATATTTTAAAGGAAATTTCACAATATTCTTTGAAAAAAAAGGTCAGTAATTCAAGTTCCTCAAAAATTTCTTGTCATCACCACATTTTTCTTTTATCTATGTTCAGCTATTAAAATGTATTCATATTTTTTAATATACCATCAGTTTAATGATACACCCACCTTCCTCTGTATCATTGGGGTATTATAAAATGTTTTGCTTAAGGAAATATTGAATAATGCAGTAATCAAACTAAGTGAATAACTGCAGAATATGAACGCACATTCTTTAACTATTGGTGTATTTTGCTAATGCATTTTAACTGAGGGAAGATACAGTCTAAGTATTCTACAAGAATAAATTTTCATTTTCCCATCATTTACTATTTTAAACTTGTTTGTGCATAATGATAGCACAGTTAATTACAGTATTTACCAAAAGACCGTTATTAGCTATAATAAAATTAAAACTGATATATCTGCCCAAAATCTTCTACACTGATCTGAAGATGCTGAAGATATATCATAAACAGGTTCCTGATAATCTTAATTTGTGCATGTACTTGTGTTTGCAGACAGCCATCTGTGTGTCCCTGTAGTTACTGAGGTATATGAAAACTGACATTTTCCTGACAATATTCTCTTCTTTTCTTCAACTCTGATCAAAAGTCTCAGCTGGAAAAAACAGCACTCAGCTAACTCGACTGTCTACTATCCTGTCTGTAAGAGAACACCTTTGAAGGCAGTAACAGTATTTAAAAAGATTTGTCATATTGATGTTAATGCCCATTAAACTATTTGCCTAAAATAGTTTAGTTGCACATATCTACTCTTACCTACACTGCTCCTCCTAACCAGTGTAAAATTGCCATGAAAGAGCACCCTTCACCCAAACCCTAAAAGAAATGCTCCGCACAGCTGACCAGCAGTCCCTAACGTAAGTTAAAGCAGTAGCAAATGAAGTTTCCCATCTGAAATGCTGCTTGAGAATGTAGAACTTACGTGATATGTTTAAAAAAATGGGGAATATGTCAGAAAATTAAGAAAAACAGTCAACAAGAAAGTGATTTTCTTTGCTCAAAATAGTAGTAGTTTTGGTTTTGTTTTTTTTTTAAATTTAGGCAAATGGCAATTTCTGCTATTAAAAAAAGTGAATATCACTTTACTCAGAAATGAACGACGCCATTCCAGGAAGAAAATGCTATTTAACGGATAAATTAGTATTTATAGGTATCCTTACAGACAGTGTATTCTACTTCACGCTGGGGACCAGGGACACTCATTATACCATAAATGTTTAGCAAGCATTAATATGTCCAACAGATCGATGGTGAGCTGACAGAGCATCATTACAGAGAAATACCCCCAGCAAAATTTCACTTTCTATTCAAACGATTTCAAGTACAAAGTAGTAATTATGAAAATCAACCTGAACATAGCAGACACATTTACATTTTGTCTGAAACTAACTGGCCAGTTACAAGAATCTGGCATGGGAGTTACATATGCCCCAGGACTGTCAATTCATATCTGTTTCAAAAATTATTAACATTCAATGACAATTGCATAAAAGCAAAATAACCTCAGGCAGCTTGTCTGTAGTGGGAATGACATAAACACCACCAGTCACGTCCAAAAAGGGTCTATCACATCAACTTATGTAGCTACTCCACAATTGGCAGTCAGCAACTGCATTTTTCGGGCTTAAAATTTCAATCGAATTTCAGATTTAGTCTAATTCCACAAAAAATTTAATCCTCTTGGAAAAGTTACAGAGCCTTTTCTTAAATGCATGAGAAATTCAATATAAATTTGCAGTATGCCTCTCTCCCATTGCCAAGTGTTACAGTCTAGTAAGAGGATCTGTACCCAAATAACCTAGTACAAAACGTAAGGTTAATTTCACCTTTTTTTTGGTTGTTGTTGTTAAATATTCAGTCATATCTTTGAACAATTGACAAATCTTAGAGTCATAGAATGCTTTCACTGTCAGAGAAATACAGCATTTTTCTCCAAACCCTAAAGCTAATGTAAAGATGTGAGTCCTTGCTACTATTAGAGTTAACAGACAGGATTTTAGGACTCTGGAAGTCACAGAAAGTCAAAGAAACTCCTTCAAAGCAACTGCAGACAACTGACTGAAATAACCTGTAAGATCCCAACAATGCAGTAAGTGTTCTACTTGATTTTCAGTTGCAAAAACCTTTACTCTCAGGCAGAACAGATTACTAGCTAGACATAACTCTGTGTGTCTTCTGTTTTATTCCGGGTGGATTTTAATGCGTCACTGCTGCAAAAAAGCCCCCAGACAACAATCTTAGAAGTTGCATGGTCTAGAGTTAGCATTTAAGGAAATACAGTGAGAAATGTCTCAAATTTCAGATATACAGTATTTAAAACCAAGGGGGATTATTTTTTAAAGTTAATTTTTCACATTTCACACTTGCATCTTTTATTCTCAGCATGAATAAGATCTCTACATGTAAATATTATTTCAGTTAGAAAATATTTTATGAAATTAAACATTCCTTGAATATCTACGAAAACAGATGCTTTCCCATCAGGCAAAATCTCCAGAAAATATTAATCTCCAAAAATAAAAATGTATTTGAATTATGCTATTTTAGATTGCTGGTTGTCAATGTACACCGCTGATGTCTCTACCAACATGATTTTAAGTAAGAGACACATATGGCTGCCTGAGAAGAGGCAGTCTGCTTCAAGCTGAAACTCAAAATCCCAGCTGTCATTAAGTTAATAGGGTTTTGGGTTTTTTTTTTATTTCAGTGGAGCGCTTCTAAAATTCCGCACAGATAAACTATGTCCTTTGCTGAATCGGGCAAACAGCAAATAGATCCAATCTCAATTATGTGTCATTTTCCTCTAAGAAAATCAGAATGAGTCTTGATGAATGCAATCTTACAGAACGTACCAAGATTAAATCATCTGAAACTTCAAGAAATCTGCTGAATGATGCCTTAAGGCCATGTCAACTGGAGACTCGCTGATGAAAGATTGTTTTATTTCAAATCTTTCATCCTTATTTCAGGGTAAACAACTCATCAGGAAAGTATAAAGAAACTTTAAATTTAATATTTTGAACCATGTAAAGCCAGAACTGCACACAAAGATCAGGATTTAGGTTTGTAAATCAGGGGTGCTGATTACAGTGAAAAGCACTATTTGAAGATGTAGCTGTAATTTATGCATAGTGGTGATCAGCTGCCCGCTTACAGCTTCCTCATGAACTGATTTACGAACACACACAGTACCAGAGGGTAGGGAGTAGGCATCCTTTCCTTTGTAGAAGAGCTGGATTCATACACTAGCAAAGACCTGTCTCTGTGTTCCTTAACTGAACTCCAGGAAAAAGTCCTCTTTGGGATCTCTCATGACTTAAGCTAAAATCAAATCCAGGTTCTCCCTGGCTGATAATCTTCTAATGGAGAGAGTAAGCTGGAAAATAACAGAAGATATAAATACATATATAAACAAAAATGAGTTATTAACAGTAGAGATGAGAAAATTGATCACTATCATTTGAAAAGGAGTTATCTAGCACCATCAGCGATCTCAAAAACTGGGCAAAATACAATATATATGTTGTCATAAATTTTTCTTTAATTTCTGCATTAACACTTTTAAATGAGGAAATGACTGACTTGAATGTTACTCTTCCTTCTGCTTGGAACCTGCTGCTTACTCTTAAGCTGTGTTGCCTTAAAAAATGCAAAAAAAAAAAAAATAACCTCAGAATTTTATGATAGGTGAGGGTAACCAGGGGTTTACTGATTTACTCATAAATAAATGAATTTGACATCAAGGTTCTTTTCCTGGATCACGGTGTTATGATGAGATCACAAAAGCAGCCAAATCACAAAAAGCAACTAAATGTATAATTTTTTCCTTTTTCTTCTGAGTTTGATAAGACATACACTTATTATTCTTTACATTTTCATAATAAACCCTAACATAGGCATTTGCATAGAATCTTTACAACGTGACAACCTAACTAAATTAAGTTTATTTAAAAACTCATAAATTGTAGGCTACCACTATTTTCTTAATTTAGCATGCATGCAGATACAAACTGCCTATAAAGTAGTTTGACACGCAGAAACATACAAGTCAAAATAATAAATCCTTAGAAATTAAGATATTAAGCCTTTTCACCTAGGTTTTTGTCAGCTTACACTATTGATTTTTGTTACACTCACATCTACAATTGAACTAAAATGGCAATTTTTGATAGGATAATGAATCCAAGGAAACATTCAGATATAAAGAAATGCAGAGCAGGGCATTGCATTTGAAGGACTAGTTAACAATGCATAGGATGCTAAGAACTTCTTTTTTACTTAGTCCTTAAGCACAGTAAACTACCTTTTTATCAAAGTCCTATAAATAATAAACACCTTTCAATAGAGTATAACTGTCAGTATGAAATGCTATATAGAAAGAAAATTGGTTATACTCAGCAGACTCTGGGATTATTGTTATGACAAACATAATATAGCTACATATCTGAAGAATGCTAATTTGTACTTTATTGCAGATGAGCAAGGTCAGCTTATATTAACGAGGGAGTGCTGCTGTATCTGGTGACATATGCTGGGATCATTGCTTCCTGAGTCACACAGATGTCATGGTCATTCTACTACGCTTGGAGAAGATTCATATCATCACTAAGCAAAAGCTCTTTGAAACTACGTTGGCTTTTTGAGTTTCCTGCATTAATTCATTTCCCATCACTAGAAAGAAGAAAGGAGGTAAATGTCAGTCAATCTATTGAATTCACTACTCATTTTTTCACTGAGGTGATTGTAAGGTATAGCAGAGCTTAGGCTAACTTCCTTGCACTTTCAAGCAAACTTACTATGTTAGAACAAAAGCAGAAGCTATGCAAGAAGACATAATGTTTACAGGAACATCCCTAACACAGACCTGTCTCTCCTAGATAGCTTAGCTTCATTATCTAGAGGCTTGTTCAATAGCACATTCAAATGACCTTTAATCATAGAATCACAGAATCATAGAATGGCCTAGGCTGGAAGGGACCTTGGAGATCATCTAATCCAACCTCCCTGTCATGGGCAGGGACGCCTCTCAACTAGATCAGGCTACTCAAGGCTCCATCCAACTTGGTCTTGAACACCTCCAGGGAGGGGGCAGCCCCAACATCTCTGGGCAATTTATTCCAAAGTCTTGCCGCCCTCGTACTGAAGAATTTCTTCCTAAGATCTAATCTAAATCTATTCTCTTTCAACTTAAACCCATTTCCTCTTGTCCTATCAGTGGACACTCTTGTAAAAAGTCCTTCCCCCGCCTTCCTGTAGGTTCCCTTCAGGTATTGGAAGGCAGCTATTAGGTCCCACCGAAGTCTTCTCTTTTCAAGACTGAACAATCCCAGCTTCCGCAGCCTGTCCTCACAGCAGAGGTGCTCCAGCCCCTGGATTATCTTTGTGGCCCTCCTCTGAACACGCTCCAACATATCTATGTCCCTCTTGTGGTGGGGACACCAGAACTGGACGCAGTATTCGAGGTGGGGTCTGACACGAGCAGAATACAAGGGGAGAATCACCTCTCTTGATCTGCTGGCTACGCTTCTCTTGATACAACCCAGGATGCGGTTGGTTAATGTTACAATTATTAGCTGTAGTCATTTTGTACATCCACAGCAAATTCTCTAGTTTGATTATTTCAATTTCTAGGTCCAGTCAATATTATCCATAACACAATCTAGGCAGAAAAAAACATCTTCATGTTTTATTTATGGAATATAAACTTCAGTTACAGGATTGATTAATTTTTTTTTCCTTGAAAAAGGACCAAAATGCTACGCTACTGAGGCTTGGTTTTGAAAAGAAAGAATAAACTTAAGATTACTTTTTCAATTTTAGTTTACATGATCATAAATATGCAGGCTAAACACTCCTTAATGCTGCCCAACAAAGGGATAATCTCATAAGAGTTATTAATAAGTCTATGCTGTTACAGTTTTCAAAAAATCCATTGCAAAATTAAGTCCAGATACATATAGAAACATGGGAAAACTAAGAAATGTCCCATGTTTTCAAGATGCTTTCCAGAAAGTAAATGGATCTAGACTTCTATGATTAAGAAGCAGACCATGATTTCTCCTAATTCCAACTAATATGAAGTTTTCACTTCAAAGTAAAGCATAAATCTTCATAAGACAACATAGACTAGTACACTTTGTGCAGATTTTACTAAACATAAAGCTTAAACTCCTAACGTGTGCCAGAACACTATATGAATATATTGTTGGAAAAAAAAAACCTTAACAGACTTCACAAGTATTTACATTACTTTTGTGAAGAGAATTCTTGATTCTGTCTTCACCATGGCACGTAGAAGAATTGAAAAGTGAGACTAGTCCATTTGAATTAAGAAAATCAAACAAATCCATCTAATATGAAGGAATCCAAAACTTGTTTAAAAGGATGTAGTGATGCTAGGTGGTCATCAAAACCTATCAAACAGCACTGCAAGTCTGATCCACCAAACACCTGAAAATTTTAATCTGCCTTCTGGAACATTTAAGAATTGTTAACAACTGATTCTAAAGCAAAAATGTGAAAAAGTACCTAAATAAGAAAAGAAATTTGCTATAATTTTGTATAAAATTTTCATAACAATGGTAGTTATTTCAGCAAGAGAAAGAAAATGAATATATTTGCCATCACTAACACCTTATTTGCCTTATTTGCATATTAGGACATTATTTTATAAATTTCAGAGCCAATTAAAATTAAAAAACAGATTTAACTATACGACTGCTGAAAGCTAAAATGCAACTTGCAGTCAACAGCTTCCCTCTACTGTTTTTTTTTCTATTAGCTTCAGTTTTGACATCAGATTAACTTGACAGGCAGATTTAGTAGCAGCTGGAAGCAACTGGAATGCTTAAAACAAAACTCTAAAAGCAGCCATGATTTAAGAAAGAAATTGACAAAAGAAAAAGCTTTTTTAGAGCTATAAGTTTGATTTCTCTGTATAGGTTATGAAAACATTGTATGAATGCACCTGAACTGCAGTTACAGAAAGTGGATTCATGTTTTCTTGTTTCAGTGCAAGCTTCTTATGGAAAAGTCTGAATTGCAAACAAAATCATACTGATTTGGAGTGGCCTCTTTTGAAAACCATGCTACTTTAAAAACTACATTAAGAGAAGCACTGATTGTGACTGATTTTACTTGTTTTTAAATTAAGCTTCTCCGGATCTTTGAAGCACAATTTGCTTCTTAGCCTTAGACTGATTTTCCTTATTTGAAATAAATAAAAAAAGAAAAGATTTAGTGTAAATTCTCCAGAGAATTTAAGGCTGAACATCCCAAACTGACAGAGGAACTACGCACACAGTAAAATTCATTCAGGGAAACATTCTTATTTATCTACCAGGGAAAAGGCCAAGTCCTCTCTTTGAGAGATTTAATGCTGACTTGCTTGCAACTTCATCCCAGGATCATCAATTACTGCAAATAGCAGGAATCTCAGTTGTCTAGGAATACACTATACAGAACCCAAAATCTCTGCTAATTGATGTATTTGTGACTCATATGCATACCTACCCAGAATTTGGGAACTTGACCACTGCATGAAATAAACTGGATTTATAACTGGAATCCTATTTTTGGAGATTAATGAACTGCTCTAGCTTAAATTCAAAAAACAGAGGGCAGCCTCAGTAATGCTAGGCTACTCTCAGAAGATACAGTATTGGTAAGACTACTGTTAAAACTAATGCATAACTACTGAGAACGAGTTGACATTTTAAAAGAAAACTGTGGTACGGTATAAAATTCACAAAAGGACTGCCTACTTCCTCAGGTAAGACTGTTTTGTGTGCTGCTCTCAGAGGTTATGAGGCCATAATTACTTATTACTGAAAAACTTTTCTGAAGGAAGCACATTTTCCACTATCGCTTGGACAACATAACGAATTATAGATGTAGTAGTCTTTTCAAATGAAATGCAAATGTACAAGCTTTATCAGTCACCCTGATCATGGTTGCCATTCTGCTTGTTCAACAGCCCACTGGGCTGAGTTAATGCTGTAACAACATTCTTGTTGGCAGTGGACTTCTAGCAACCTCTCAAAATGCTGTGACGGTAGATGGACAGTGAACACCAAATATTTATCATTTTTCTTTTTTTTTCCTAATATGCACAAATTTGTCCAAAATATTCATGTCTAGACTACATGAAATAGAATATCCAATGCTGAATACATGGTTAAGTACAATTAGTTGTACATAAAACTTTCTGTGCTCATTTAAACACGCTATTCTTCTCAGCCTGTCATCATTCAGTGACAAAAGTGTTTCGAAAGGCTTGAAATAGTCAACATGCTAACAGTCTCATATACCTTACACACTGTAAGTAGTCAAATGTAATACAAGCTGAATAGTGACAGAGAATGAAAAATAGATTGGGTGTTTCAGGTTTGGAGCAGTAAATTATCATGTTATTCACTGAACTCTCCCTAGGCTCCATCTGCCATATATCATCTGTCAATACTCCAAATTCAATCTATAAATTAATGTCATGATTTTTGTGCTGTCACTAAACATATGCTATTCACAGGAGAGGTCAGGAACTGCAGAAGTCATGCAATTTTATTTTACAGGGTGATACATATTCACAGATCCCAGGAGGTCTGACCTACATTCCATGTAGATGAGCAGAGGCCTTTTTATCTCATCCGATACCTGGATACTACTTCACAAATTAGCAAACTTCTGGGATTTTACACCAATTTCAAAGATAAAGGAAGTAGAAATATGCCCAAACACAGCAGGTATGAGTTAATTACTTGTATCTTCTATTACTTTTACAGAAAGGTTTTAAGTAGCAAAAAATAATGCAAAAAAAGAAATAATCTAGAAGTCCACTGGCTAAGTACTTCTCTGTTGGCATAGGAACATTGAGTCAGTAACACTGCAGTACTTTTCATAAGAGCAGACTGAAATGATTAGGAGTTTGAGTGATAATCAAAGTAAACAGATGTGCTTAAAAACCCAATAATCTCAACACTACTAGTCCGAACAATAAAAAGAACAAAAAAAGAATGGAAGAAGCTACTTAAGGTAAGCAATAAACAGTTACATAGGATTATCTTAAACTTGCTTACTTGCATCAATATTTTTTTATACATGCACTTGATTTATATAGCGAGGTTTTGGTAGTGAGGAAGATTGCAGATACAGTTCCTGTTAGAAAATAATGGAAGTTGCTCCAATGTTGAACAGAGCCAGTTCCAGTCAGCTCCAATAGACCTACTGCTGACCAGAATTGAGCCCATCAGCAATACTGGTAGCATTTCTGTGAAAACATTTAAAATACAATAAAAATGCTGCATAGCAGTGTGCAATAGGGAGGAGTGAAGAAAAAATGTGAAACAGCTCTGCAGACACCAAAGTGGAAAGACGGAGGAGGAAGTGCTCCAGGAACCTGAGCAAAGTCCCCCATAGCCCTCAGAGAAGACCATAGTGACACAAGTTGTCCCCCTGAAGCCCCTGGAGGACCATGGTGGAACAGATATCCACCCCGCAGCCAATGGAGGACCCGATTCCACTGCAGAAGCTGCAGCCTGTGGAGTGGAGCCCAGGCAGAAGCAGGTCTCTGGGCAGGATCTCTGACCCCCGGGGGGCTCATACTGGAGCAGTCAGTTCCTGAAGGACTGCCCACCCAAAAAAAGTACCCATGCTACAGCAATTCTCAAAGACCATATTCTGTGGGAAGGACTCGTGCTAGAGAAGTTCATGCAGGACCATATATAGCAGGAGAGATCTCACGCCAGAGCAGGGCAAGAACATGAGAAGGAAGGAGCAGCAGAAGCAAAACGTTAAAAACTGACTGCAACTCCCCTTCCCCCTGGCACTGGTCAGGGGAAGAGCTGGGAGTGCATTTGAGCCTGAAAAGAAGGAAGGGGTAGGTGGAAGGTGTTTTCAGTTTCATTTTCATTTCTCATTATCCTCCTACTACTCTGTTACTACTTATATCAAGTCAAATCTGTTTTGCCTGTTTCACTAATTCATGAGTGATTGCTCTGTCTTATCTTGACCCAGGAGCTTTTCATCGTATCTTCCCTCCCATCCTGCTGAGGAGGGGCAGCAACAGAGCAGCTTGGTGGGCATCCGGCAGCCAGCCATGGTCAATCCACTACAACGTAACTACGTGTTCCGCGTCCTAGATATGAATGTTGGAAATAGAGGTAGTGCAGATTTGTTTTAGTTAACAATACAGTCTGAATACTGCCATTGAACATGCCCTGCCTCCTCACAGCTCTAGCATCATATTTACTGGTAAAAGCAGGCAATGACGTTTCCATTTAGACTCTACTGCAAACCACATGAGAAATGGGAAATTTGCAGACATAACGCCTCCCTAACATACAGTTGCATTATTTACAGACTAGAGGTGGCTTGCAGCCAAGACTGGTTGTATCCAGGCATGAAGACATAACAAAACAAAACAAACTAAAACAAACTTTACTGACTCTCCTCTTCATTGAGTGGCGAAAAATACAACCTGCTGCAGAAAACACACCTTAACATCATGCCAACGTTTCTGCACAGTTT
Organism: Apaloderma vittatum; assembly: GCF_000703405.1. Lineage (NCBI taxonomy): Eukaryota > Metazoa > Chordata > Aves > Trogoniformes > Trogonidae > Apaloderma > Apaloderma vittatum. The sequence continues at coordinate 37,949 of NW_009717863.1, forward strand.
TAAGGGGTAAGTCTCAAGACATAGACGATTCACTTAGAAGCGTGTCACTCCTAGAGCTGGTTGGGACTTCTCTGACCAGATGCAGATTCATCAAGACCTAAATGCACTGTCAGAAATCTACCTAGCTCTGTCTGTCTGCCTGGCAGGCTGAAGAATCCACAGCTTCAGCTTCAAGGGCAGTTGTATAATGTTGGTGGGAGGTCAGAAGCCTAAAAGCCCAGAGAAGAACAGCTACACTACAATAATCAGTCTCTGGAGTCCTGCCTGAATTTCTAAGGCAAACATCTTGTTTGAATTTCCTTCGTGCAAGAATATTATTAAAATCTATTTCTAAATTGCAGTCTTTAGAACACAGGAAGTAGTAGATTTGAAACCATACAAATCTACAGTATTATGTTTTGTAGTGCTAGGTGATAGAAAGTATATGCCTAGGGAAGAAATTGAATCCATTTCTCCCAGGTTTGCAGAAAACCATGAAGTCTCATTCAGTTCTCTTCCAAAGTACCCACCACAGCAGAGGTCCCTATAACAAATTATTCAATTAAATACTACCACATGCATAATACAGCATGGGATAGATTAATCAAGATGGAAAAGACAGACTTTTCTTCTAGTTTAAACTATATACTACTCTACCATTTTCTTTTCAATCTTAGTATACCCTACATGTTTTTGTTTCTTTTAATTCTGTTAAAAAACCCTAAATGGACCAGACATAATCTACCAGGAATGATATACATATACACAACAATATACATATACACCTATAAATTGGTATAGTTTGTACCTCCTTAGGACAGAGAGGCTTCTCAAGATCACTTTCAGCATTATTTTCTATCATATATATAAAAACAGACAATGATTATTTTCTTTGCTTTTTTTTATTTCATGCTAAGACTTACTTTACATTGTTCTGTACTTTTTGTTAATGAAATCTGATTGGTCACAATTGGCTAAACGCCAGTCAGACCATCATTTCAAGTGCAGTGGTAATTAAGAATTCATTTCTATGATCATTATAACAAAATTGAGTTAATATGCCTAAGAACATGAATAGTATGTGAGAAAAACAACCTCAAGTATAATGACCATGTTACAAAGTCTTAAAAAAAGTCCCAAAGCCTTTTCTGTTTGGGAAAGTAAGTAAGAAATTACTTGGCTTAGCATACAATAAAAAATATTTATCATGAGTTGTTCTGCAAACACCAGAGTGTTATAAACATGGATGTTTAAAAAGTATTTTTAAAACAAAACCATTAAATTTGCTTGCAAACACCACCCTTTTCAAGCCCAACATGTTTCATAATATGGTCACTGCATGTAAGAATGCATTAAAACATGATCCTGGAGAGGTTTTAGTTTCTGCATTATATAAAATATGCAGCGATTTGAATGAGTAGAATTTTTTTTCAGGAGGAAGAAGGCATGGATTTTCTCCTGCTTCAGGAAATAGTTCATCTATCCTTATGTAGTATGGAAAGTCAGGTGTGCAATTTCTCTGATGAATGCCAAGGTATGGACACAGAATACAAGCATCTAGTTAGATCAGAAATAAGCTGATGAAGAAAGAGGAATTTTTCTCTATTTTGCATACCTTTTTGGAATAATTCACGTTTCTTGCTACAGCCTCACACATGGGTATTTTAGTAAAAGTAGATTCTATATTCATACATATATCTATAGTAGATGTTTAATTTGGAGAGAAGTCCCCTATCCGAGATTCTTTTCCAGGCTTTGTAACATTCATCTGCCATGTGGTTAACAAAGTCGCATTTCCATTCTGTCTTCTGAAAACTGCCAATAACAACTCAAAAAATGAAGCAATTTTACGCATAAAACCCATCAAGATTCTCAGATGGTTCTCACTAATTCTTTTATTATTGTGCGTGAATGGCTTTTGGCAGCATAGAACAGGCCAATATTTTTAATTTTGGGGTATGTAGCATGAAGGCTTGTTAAAATAAGTAGTGCCTTATTGTCTTACCGCCTAATAAAATGTGTTTGCATGGTAAGAAGTAGATGTGGTCTTTCATACTTACAGCAGGATTAGAAATTATTCTAACTGACACTGAAATTAATTTATGCTGTTAACTATAGAAAGGATAAAACAGTATCTCCATATCTTTGTTTTATACAACTAGCAGTTATTTGCGGCATAGTGTATTTATCAAATCCACTAAGAATCTTAAAATGGGATCAGGAAGAAGTCTTGTTATATAGAGATGCACAACATGTTAGTAATTTCAGATTTCAGTTTACGGTAAGCAGCCAGAGACTAAGAAAAATTCTGATTATTTTTTTCTCTCTAGCCAAATGCTAGTCATCAGATGTTTAACAGATTACAAAAAAATAGAAAAAAAACCCCAACTCCCAAACCAACAAGGGAGCAACTATGAAACTTTCTATTGAAGTCCAGCAATTCCATATCTCTGTATACCTGACATCCTGCACTTCAGCATCACTAACCCACCTCCACTCCATGCTTACTGGGAAAGGAAACTGCATGCTGAGCTTCTAGGGCAGAGTTTTTGATATGCATGTATTTATCCCAGTCTCTCGTATAATCAATATTCAGCTGACCTTGCACCATCTACCAGATGAAGCTGTAATCTCCTTGCTTGCTTCTGTTTGTCTTTTGAAGTTTCTCAGCTTCTGCAGGTAGGAAGATTTTTTTACTCTCAAGGAGTCCTGCACATACTCTAAAATGGATGATTCGCTATTATCTTAGCTATCTTGTTTGACTATTTTTCCTATGGGAATAGTTTATATTTCATATAAAATTTCAATCCCTTTGAGTAAAACTGTGATAAGGAGAGCACTTACAGTGTCTACACTTCAATACATCTGTCCAGAAAGAAAGAATACAGAACTTCTCTACTTATCTAGATCCACTATGTTAAACATTTAATAAAGAGTGTCTAGACAAGTTTACATACGTGCAATATACACACCTACGTAATGAAATTTTGGGGAAAGAAAGGAATATTTTCAGCTTCCAAATACAACCGTCAAAGCCTTAAATTTCGTGTTTCCCATACTGTAGTCCCAGAGCAAGTTTACCTTTTCCAGCTTCCACATTTAGAAATCTTACAGCTTTCCTACTCATTTCATGACACCCTCCGTGTATGCTCCTGCTAGGCTGGAAGTTGACCTTGTTTCCTCGCTGCCCCCTCAGCTGCCCGACAAAACGGAAAATGCAGCAGCGTTCTCAGCTCAAGGTCCTGCATGGGAGAAATGCTGAAGGGATGACGACCACTTTGTGTGTCTACTATTTTCAAATTTAGCAGCCTACTAAAAAAACATGTGAGTTTGTCTTTCCAAAACATCTTTTAAATGCTAGTTAATTTTGGAACTAAGTTTGCACCCAATGAATAACTTAAAAGTGTCTGAAAAGGATGGAAAGTAATAGTGTGGTACCTGTTCTCTCAACAGCTACGTCCTGAAGATGGTAGTATTTTCTGCATTTCCTCTATTTGCTAGTCATACATATTACCAATGCATGTTAGAAAACTGTAAAAATAACCATAGAAAAATGAGCATCCATAGAAAGGCAACCAACTATGAGAACTGAGAGTAAAAATCCAAATATTTGTAATATATAAATGTTAAAGTCAGAATAAAGATGCACATTTATAGGCAGACGTGAAAAAAAAAACGAGCAATAAAAATCATTATTAATGAAATTATTTTAAATAATAATCTTAGAATGCAACATTTACAGCCATGCCTCACACTGAACTTTGCCCCGGAAGTGGGTTGTGTTTCAAATATTATGATCAGAAAGGGAGAATGTAAGAATTCAGAGCAACATATTAAACTTTATACTATGCCTGTCTTTTGACTCAAGTGAAAGTACCCGAAGTACTGTGGCATGTGTCAAAGTGAGAACATGGATCTCACATTCAGTGACCCATACTCTGTACAGAGAAGGAAGGCCTCTTCAGTATATAAAGAAATAAAATAAAATGACAAAGAGAAAGTAGAAAAGGCAGAGTCATAAATTTTTACATAACAATCCATGCCACATTAACAGAGAAATATGCCATCTTTCAGTACATTTTCAGCTACAAAGGACTATTTTTCTGCATGCAAAAAGCAAACCTTGTATTTTTCTTTCCAGTACCAAAATTGTATTTGGGAAGCTGTACTTCCACCATCTCCATGATCCTGGAGCTTCAAAGTCACAAAATTAACAGTGAAAATAGGAACCTCAACCTGGTTGGTTTTAAAGCTTCTGCAGCCATTTGTATTGTTAGTAATAATGGCAGGTATGATAACTGATGCTTCATTTCAAAGCCTCAGTGTCTCACTGTAATTTTAATCCAAAATCTCCAGACTTCCTAGCTGTCAAAGGATCCAGTGACATGAATTACGACTAATATTCCACTGACATCTGTGAAACTCTTCAAGCATAGAATATTTTTGCTTGTGAAAACTATCAAGGAGAAAAAGCCCAGCTCGTAAACAGTAGTAATCTGGGGTAGCCCAAAAGCTTTTTTAGTTCAAAAATGAACTGAATTTGTGTCTTTTCAAATGACAGCAGTGATGCAATTTCTTTTTTAAAGAAAAGAATGCGACACCAACAAATGGTGAAAACAAATTTAAAAAGAAAAACATGTACAGAACTGAAAAAAAACCATTACTGAACACATTGCCACTTGACACCAATGGTTTTTCGTTTTTGAAGTAAAACTTTTTGCAGTTATAACACGACTTAGTTCTACCAGAGTTTGACCGTACTCAGAAAAAGTTGAAAGCATAAGAATATAGAAGAAAAAGATTGTTTCTGTAGTAGATGTATAAAAGAGTTTTACCAAGGTAACCATCACAGCAGCAAGACACTCAGGAAATTAAAATGGTGGATGAGCCACAACATCCACACGAATATTAATAACAGTTAAGCTGTATCAATATAGTGTAATGATGGGTAAACCCCTAAACCAGAAGTTCAAATAATCTAGCTGATTGACTGTTTGCAATAACCCAATTCTATTTTCCCCAGGACTTGAACAGTGGAAGTTTTAAGGGAATGTCAAAGTACAACCTCCTAAAAATAATGAAGATGTTTCTTGATTGCAATGACTCTAGAACTACAGTTCATGCACTTCTTGAAAGAAATAATCTCCTTCAATTCATCTACTCCTATAGAGAATGGAGCATTGAGGAGAAGTCAAACAAATATCAGTATCTTGGGAGATGTCTGCATTTGCTTCACAGTTGTAGTTTTCAGATTTCTATGTGATTTTGCCCCTTTTTTTTTCCTAATGTTACATCTCACTCTATACTCAGATCACTGAAATCACATTTCATCCATAATTTATTTTGTCCCTCTTGTCTCTGAGCCCATTTTATTTGCAACCCCTTCCATATTCTTTGCAACCCACAGGCAGTTTTTCTTTTATGAACAGGTTTACAAGTTCATAAATTTTCCTTACATCCCGTAACTTACAAATCAAAATAAATTTATACATTTTACACAGACCTTTGCTGACGGGTTCACTGAGCCTAGAAGCGTCCTTCTGCTGAACTTACTTATACATTTGGCAACATTCACTTTTGTCTCAAGTTTCAAATGTGCTAGCAATGAGAGTTTTGCTTTTCTCTATTTCCAAAGCAACTCAGAATTCCGTGGTTCTTGATAAAAATAAATAAATTGTTAAACCTTCTTTAATAGTAATGAATTTTACATGATTTTCAGGGAGGCTGAAACTGAGACCCTAGCATATACCTTCCTAAGGTGGCAGCAATTTTCCATGGTCTGAAGAAGAATTCCCACTCTTTAGTGTCTGTCTTAAGTTCACTGAGTTATTGACTACTTTTCATGTTATTTTATCAGCCATGAATTCTCATTATTTTACTTCCACTGAAAAAATTCTGATGGTAACTGAGACAATTTAAAAATGTTGCTTGCTAATCACCATAATCACAAGTCCTTGCCCACTAGAACAGATGTCAGAAAGATACACAGCAACAGCAGCAGAAGCAGCTTCTGTCTCTCCCTGAAGTGATATAATTCTTCTTCAAAGACTTCTTATCCCATGTTTTTAAACAGGGAACTGTAATATGTGAGACTGGTTTGCTCTTCACAATATGTCAACAGAGCTTCAGAACTGGACAGATTTCTACCGCTCCCAGTGTTGGGAGCACTGGTGGTAGCGATGGGAACAGCGAGAAGATCACAAAAGCATATGGAGGACTTTTGTTTTTCTACAGAATGTTTTCATTAGCAAATGAAGATTACCAAAAATGAGATGCTCCTCCGATGATTAATTTTCTGAAATCCTAATGGAAATATGGGGACTACAGCCCATCCAGAGCTTGGACTTGCCAGTAGCTGTCTTGAAGACAGTAAGTAAGCTGAGGGTCTGGAAGCTGCAGAAGCTTAGGACATAACCAGAAGCACCATCCAGCACACCTGGTGGGCTGGTATCAAAATTCCCAGGGTTTCTGGAAAGGACCTGTTTTATTGTGCTTAATTCCATAATTAAGAAAAATGTGTTACTTCTCATCACATGGACTCTTAATCATCCTGGCTAGGCTTCTTGAACGAAGATATGGGAAGGGCTCTACCCACACTTGCTACAAGTGCGCTGATGGCTAAAAAGGCTGATGCAGGATAAGCAAGTCCGGTTGCAAAAGGCACAGCAGAAAGTTGTCTTAGGTGGTATTGGCGAGGCACGGTTCTTTCTGCATTGTCTTTTCTCCTTGAGACTAATTCTACATGCGTTCTCAAAGGAGGCAGCAGCGTTATGGATGGTGTGTCTCCACGTCTCCCAATTGGAGGCCAGAGTGGACCACTGATGGTAGTCAGTATGGCCAAAACTGGGGTATTGTTTCAGAGAGTCCTTGTATCTCCTCTTTGGGGCTCCTCTGTTGCGGCAGCCAGTGGCGAGGTCCACCCAACGCACAACACTAG
>NW_009717863.1:44939-137339 GCF_000703405.1 Apaloderma vittatum
AAGTAGTGTAACATTAGTCACATAGTCAGTCCAGTGGATGTTTAGGATTGTACAGAGGCAGCGCCGATGGAAGCGTTGGAGGAGTCGCAGGTGGTGGCGGTAGACGACCCATGATTCAGACCCATATAAAAGAGCGGACAGTACAATGGCTCTGTAGACACTAATCTTTGTACTTTTCTTCAGGTGTTTATTGCACCAGACTCTTCTATGGAGTTTTCCAAAAGCTCTTAATACTGCACAGAGAAAAGGCTAACAGTTCATATATAAAAACTAAAATAGTACCGTTACTTGGAAGCATTTCCTGATATAACTGACAAACTCTACGTCACATTGTTCAGTCCCCATAAAAAAAACAACGTAACTTTGAGCATTAGTTCCTCTTAATTTTCAAGAAATTATTGGTTCTGTGTTCATGAGACCTTTTGTAGTGGCTTCAACATTACTGTTCCTACACATGTCCCTGGAGGTCAAAATGACAGGAAACAAAGTATCTGCTTTTGTATAGTTAGAGACTCCAAGGTGAAAAAATGTTCATATTATGAAACTTTAGGCTCCTAAATAATTCCAAAAGGTCTAGCAGCTATAATTTGAGAAGACTTTAGCCTGAGTCAAAACCGCTTCAGTGGTTGTTTCCTAATGAAGCCATAGGAAAGAAGAGGTATTAGTAAAAGTATTATTGTGTTAACCAAAGTGGCCTAGTTTGCCAAAATAAACACAATTGTGTGTACACTGCTCTAGACCATGAGACTGTTAAAAGTCTAGGCATTGTCCCATAGAAACCACTGCCATTAAACATTTTTTTAGAGGTCTGGGTAGAAGAAAACCTTTTAAGTAACAAGCAGCTCTCTAAATATCCCTTAAACTTCAGTAAGTTTCATAAAATAAAAGAAAGTACTTGGCACATTCCAGCAGTAGGAAAAATGGCAATAGCCTCTTGTGCAAAGACAGAACACAGTTGTGGAAATGAACTGCTAAAGATATTTTCCTAGTTCAGAACACACAAAAGATTTGGAGTTCAAGAGAATCAGATTTTAATGAAGCACTGTATCTATCTCATCTGATAGAGATGATGTAGTTTATATTGTTTAGAAAGACTGGAAGCATGGAGAAAGGCCAACTGATAGAAACTCCACTATACCCTCAGCTGAGATTTATAGACTTTCAGAAATGGCAAGACATCTGATACGGCAACAGAGCTCATCAGGTAGCTGTAGGGAGAAAAAGGATCCTCTGAAGTTGCTTCTTCTCCAGGCCGAACAGGTCTAGTTCTCAGTCTCTCTTTGCATGTCATTTGCTCCTGACCCTGCCTCTTGGTGGTCCTCCACAGCGTTCACTCCTGTATACCAATATCCTTGTGCTGAGAGCAAAAAACCAGACACAGTACTCCAGATGTGGTCTTACAAGTTCAAAATAGAAGGGAAGGATCATTTCCATGTACCAGCTGTCAGTACTCTTACTAATGCAGCCCAGGACACAGGACCAGGTTGCCAAGAGAAGTTGTGGATGCCCCCTTCATGGAAAGAGGTCAAGGCCAGGCTGGACGAAGCTTTGGGCAACGTGGTCTAGTGGGAGGTGTCTCTGCCCATTGCAGGAGGGTTAGAACGAGATGATGTAGAGGTAAGTGATGTAAGGTAAGTGTTGAGGGTTAGCATCTCATTCTGTCATCTTGTTAGCACCTTAACATACTTGCATCTTGCAAGGAGTTGCATTATATTTGTTACAGACAAAGGGATGAGGGAGCCAGACATGCTGAACTTTCTTAGGTTTGCACCTTCTTTGGTGAAAGAATCCTGAAGCTATGATTTACTGTCATTCTTTTCAAATACACGTGCAACACAGTAATTCAAGAGGAAGGAATAAGATCTTTCCACTAGAGAACAAGAAGACTCATGATCACTTTTAATCTTCCTCCTCCACAGTTCTTGAGTTTTCTTTCAATGTATTTAATGTAGATTGTCATACAAACATTGCATGATGTACAAAATTAAGATAAAATTTTTCATAGCACAGTTTCAAATATGTCAGTAAACAAATAAAAACTTTGTCAGTTAAAAAAATTCTCTTTCTTTTTAGAAACATTGTTTTCAGGTAAAAAATACCCTAGAACGCAGACATGTAAAATCACTTTTTCAAACGAGAAAACAGTGCACTTTAATAGTGCAGAGTTCAGTGTTTCGCAACTACCTGTCATTATGTACCATAGTGACCAAGTCTTGTTCTCAACCTAACTCATTATACCAGGTAGCTGTTCAAACCGCAGACTGCTTGACGTCCAGCTTTACAATATCCTGAAGTTTCGGCTGGTATTCACCTCTTATTTGCAATAGTATGATAATAATTAGTTTATCAAGTGCCTATAGCACTGTTTCACATCTTGACTTAGTAACGTCGCACAGGTATTTTTGACTCAGTTTTACAAGTTTAGCTGAAAATCTCCAGTCTTTAGACAATCTGTGCGCAGTCAAATATAAGTAATGAAAGAGCTCTGTAACAACCCCAACACCTCCTGAAGCATATTAAAAAAAAAATAGCAAAATCCCAAAATCTACACCCCAAACTCCAAAGTTCTTGTTTACAACAAATTCCTTTAAGCTAAGGATTTCTATCTGGTGTTTTAAGTTAATCCATCTTAGCAAGGCTTTGATGCATAACTTGATTTTTTCAAGCTAGAGATGCTTACCTGACTCACACGCAAATGTCTTTGACGTCTCATCATGAAAGATAATTGCCACTGCATGCTTCTTTGTCTCTCGAGGCAATCTAGTTATGTTTTTGATATTGTGCAGCTCAGTTACCTTGAAATGAAGAAAAGTATTTTAGGCTATAAATAGTACAAATAAAATTATTAACCATAACTATTCTTGTAGAAAAGTTACAGCGTAAACAATGCAATCTATTTCCTTTTTCCTTTGATGCAAATAGAAAACTACAATTAACACAAACAGAAGAAAAATATGTTATTCCAATCAAAGCTGGCAGCACAGTCCATATTAAACCACTTAATACTGCGCATTACAAAAATCTTTTTCTCAGTTTCTTGGAACTCTGGGCAAACTTTATCTATTGAGTTAGCTTTTCCAGGCAGGACATCTGGCTCAGGCAGAATTAATTCTTAAAAATGTCATCTATATGAGCTTAGCCATTTATGACTATGGACAAAATGGACTGAATGTGGGTGGAGTATTTTGGTTTGTAATTCTTATTCTCCCTGTGCACAGCTCTAGCATTCCTTTTCATATGCTGGGAAGAAAGTCTCTTAAGAGACAGATATTTGATGTGGTGCAGTAAAAAAAATGGAACATCTTGGGCTAAAGACATTGCAAAAAGAGACTGAGAGCAGACGAGCAGTGAGAGACATCAAGAAGCCTGGGAAAGAAACCAAGATGAAGCACTAAGTGGTACGTGTGGGTGCTGATAACAAACCTGAGATCAGAACTGAAGACTGCTATGGGCCTATCTTCACGGCCTTCAGCAAAACAGTTTGTAAACATCTCTGCTGTAACAGGTGAGCTTAAACTGGATGTGGTTCTCTAGATGTGGTCTAATGAAAGCTGAACAGTGTGGGATAATCATTCCTGCATTGTCTGGGCACGGTCCTCTTCATACAGCCCGTGAAGTCGTTGGCCATCGCACATAGTCCCACGGACTTTTCCGACAAGGCTGCTCCCAGCCTGTCCATCCCAAGCCTGTGTCATTGCAAGAGCTCCTATATATTTCTCTATTTTTTTGCTTGGTAGGAAGGAAAAGGCCTGAACACCACAGATACCACTGTCCCATTAAAGAAATAACTAAAAACTCGTGTTAATTTTCCGTCATCTGTGCATGGTAAATGATCTAGTATGTGAAAGGGCTCCTGTGGCTCACCCAAGGCACTATTTTCAATGAAATCTCACAAAAGGGAAAATGAAAGAATTAGTAGGAAGAGAGCAGACTCTAGAGAGGGAACAATACCAAACTCAGAAGTGATTACTGAATTCTGGAGACCCAGAAGAGCCAATAGCAGGAGACACAGAAGATATGGATCTACTAGTTTTGCTAAATAAGAAGAGAATATAAAAGCAAAAGATTTTAAAAGATTTGGGACACAAAAACATCAAGGTTATTCTTAAAGATACTTTATAATTTTTAGATAATTTTAAGTTGCACATAGCTTTCCTCTCAAAGGTCCAAAAAGATAACTGACAGTGCAATATGAAAGGGAAAACAACAATATGAAGAAAAAAAAACTCCAGTGATTCTAACATAAGCAAATGAAACAGAAAGTGGTATTTTCATGTGTGTGTATGTGTGACTGTGCACACCACGTGGAAGAAAACCTTAAATCTTGCTACATTAAAAAGGGGAAATTTAGTTTTCTGGAATAGCAGGAAAGGAAATAGAAGTGCTTTGAATAGTGCCAAAAGGGCATATTAATCCTTCTTCCAGTCTTTCTCAGACAGTAGAGAGCTATGCTTTTCCATTTGAGTGTTATAGATTACTGAAAGATCCTGCAGTGCTGCTAAGTTTGATAGTAGATCTGAAAAAATATAATGTTCCTGGCATGAAAGCTACATAATTTCCACAGTAATTTTTGTTTGAAACATAACTACAGACAACTGAGGATGCACACGTAGGCATTTTTAAAGATTTTATGGATTGATCAGTACATTAAGCCTGCTTTATTTAATATATATTGATGGAACATGTTTCTTCTGCAAGATCATTCACACACTTAGGAATATAGTCAGCACAAAATGAACAAACAATAAAATTTTATTTTATCTGTTGGTGGGAATTTAATGTCTGAAAAAGACAATGAAAACACCACCAAATTTTGATGTGGTGCACCAGAGATTTGGCTGAAAAAAATGCAAGGCAACTGAAGAAAAACAGTCTCAGTGCAGGGGAAAAGGGGCTTTGTTTTAAATGCATTTCAACTTTCCTTTGTCTCTGAAATCATACTGCCACCCTAGACAGTACAGAACTTCTCAAAATTCCACTGTGACAGGCAAAGAATTCCATTAATTGCCTCTTCCAAACTTCCTTTTACTTTTCTTAAAGCAAGTTTTTTTGAGTCAACCACAGTTTCACATGGAAGTCATATTTGTCTCTTGAACACCTTTCCACAAAAAGGGACTTATATCAAACTACCATGTGATATTGTGAGATACCTCTTTTCTTGTCAAATGCTTTAATGGTTTAACATGCGTAACCAAAATATTTGTCAGTTAAAAAAATAATTAAAGAATTTATTTTAAAAAATCATATTCTTCACCTTGAAATGCTTTGTTTTACAAAAACTGAAGGTTTCCTTGGAAATAATACTGTTTCAGTCATAATATTCTGAGGATAAAGGGAATTTATATGGATGTTAGTTAGGAAAAATAATTTTACTAAGCAAACAGAAAAAAAGAAATGAGAAAAAAGTAACAGCTGTAGCACTGAGTTCCATCATCATATCTGAGATAGCAGCAAATTTTAGAGAATCAGAAAATGGTTGAAGTTGGAATGGATCTCAGTACGTCAGGAAAAATCTCCGTTCCTTATTGGATGAGGAGGGGAACATAGTAACAGAAGATAAGGAAAAGGCTGAGTAACTTAATACCTTCTTTGCCCCAGTCTTCACCAAGAAGATTGGCTGTCCTTAGGACAGCTGGGCTCCTGAGTTAGTAGGCAGGGATGGGGAGCAGAATATCCCTCCTGTAAGCCAGGAGGAAGCAGTTAGTGACCTGCTGTGCCAGCTGGATCCCAACAAGTCCATGGGTCCGGATGGAATTCATCCTAGGGTGCTGAGAGAGCTGGCAGAAGAGCTGGCTAAGCCTCTCTCTATCATTTATCACTGATCCTGGCTAACTGGGGAGGTCTCATGTGACTGGAGGTTGGCCAATGTGACACCCATCCATAAGAAGGGTCAGAAAGAGGATCCGGGGAACTACAGGCCTATCAGCCTGACCTTGGTGCCTGGCAAGGTTGTGGAGCAGATCATCCTGAATGCCATCAAGTGGCATGTAGGAGACAACCAGGGGATCAGGCCCAGTCAACAGGGGTTTAGGAAAGGAAGGTTCTGCCTGACCAATCTCATCTCCTTCTAGGACTGGGTGACCCGCCAAGTGGATGAGGGGAAGGCTGTGGATGTGGTCTACCTCAGCTTTGGCAAAGCATTTGTCTCCCACAGCATCCTCTTGGAAAAACTGGCAGCCCAGAGCTTGAACAGGTGTACCCTTCGCTGGGTTAAAAACTGGCTGGATGACCAGGCCCAGAGACTGGTGGTGAATAGTGCTGCATCCAGTGACCAGTGGTGTCCCCTAGCCCAGTCCTGTTCAACATCTTCATTGATGACTTAGATGAGGGGATTGAGTCTATCCTTAGTAAGTCTGCAGATGGCACCAAGCTGGGGGGGGAGTGTCAATCTGCCGGAGGTGTGCCAGCAGTGTGCACAGGTGGCCTGGAAGGCCAATGGCGTCCTGGCTTGTATCAGGAACAGTGTGGCCAGCAGGAGCAGGGATGTAATTCTGCCCCTGTGCTCAGCACTGGTGAGGCCTTCCCTCGAGTGCTGTGTGCAGGGCTGAGCCCCTCACTGCAAGAAAGACATTGAGGTGCTGGAGCGGGTCCAGAGGAGAGCAAAGAGGCTGGGGAAGGGACTAGAGGGAAAGTCCTGTGAGGAGAGGCTGAGGGAGCTGGGAGTGTTTAGCCTGGAGAAAAGAAGACTCAGGGGGAACTCTTTACAACTACCTTTTCCCAGGCAACCAGTGACAGGACAAGAGGGCACAGCCTGAAATTGCATCAGGGAGGGTTTAGGTTGGATCTCAGGAAGCACTTCCTCATGGAGAGGGTGCTCAGGCATTGGGATGCACTGCACAGGAAAGTGGTGGAGTCACCGTCCCTGGAGGTGTTTAAGGAGAGGCTGGATGTGGCACTTAGTGCTGTGGTCTAACCGATGTGGTGGTACTGGGACACAGGCTGGACTTGATGATCTCATAGGTCTTTTCCAGCCTCAATAATTCTGTGATTCTGTGATCTGGTCCATCCCTTCTGCTCAGGCAGGATGACCTAGAAACAGTTGGCTGGGACCATGTTCAGATGTTTTTTGAATATGTTCAAGGTGGGGGACACAGCAACCTTCCTGGAGAACCTATGCCAGTGCTTGATCACTTTCACAGTAAATAAAGTGTCTCCTGATGTTCAGAGGGCATCTCCTGTGTTTTAGTTGGCGGCTGATGCCTCTCGTCCTGTCACTAGGCACCACAGGAAAGAGCCTGACTCTGTCTTTTCTACTCACTGGTGAGTATACAATGAATGAGCCTTCACCGGGCTAAACAGTCTCAGCTCTCAGGCTTTCCTCATAGGACAGATCTTCTAGTCCTCTCGTCATCCTTGTCATCCTTCACTCTTCAGTATGTCCATGTGTCTCCTGTACTGGGAGCCCAGAACTGGACCCAGCACTTCAGGTGTGTCCTCACCAGTGCTGAGTAGAGGGGAAGGATCACCTGCCTTGGCCTGCTTGCAAAGTCCTTCGAATGCAGCCCAGGACCATTAGCTTTCTCTGCTGTAAGAGCACATCTCTGGCTCACACACACCAAACAACACACAAGCTGAAGAAGTTGTTCTAGCTTTATCTGTTGGGCAAGTCAGTGGATTGACAGAACCACACCCTCGCACCTAACATCTCAGAAACTTGAGCTGATGTTACAATGAGAGGGGCCACATCACCCATTAAACCCCTCAGTATTTCTATTGGTTATTTAATGCTTAATATCAACTAGAGATATGAAGTTTTGCTTCCACATTAATTTTTTTATATTATTGTACAATCACAGCAGAAGGACAGAAGCAGGAATAATAATGCCTTGAAAGTCTATCCTCCCACTGACAGAGAATTGAAGTTAATCACATTCCAAATTCTGGGTTTAATGCCAATGAAGTACAAGTCATTTCTCTGCTTGCTGAACATTCACAATTAAAAAATAAACACCTGAGAATTTATATTATTTCATATGAAAGAAAACCAAATTTTTCCTTAGCAACCAGACTGCTTTGTCTTAATGATTTTTAACAGTGGCGTTTAAATTCTTACCTATTTTTTAACAGAAGTAAATAAATAAAGTTTTTAAGAGGGGAAAAACATAAAAGCTACTGAATAGACCAAAAAAAATCCCCCAAAGTCATGATTTTTTTTGAAATAATTTAAACCATCTCTCTGTAAACTTTAAGAAGGTTTTAAAAGACTAATAAATTAAAAATATCTAAAAAATAAAAAGCTCCGTTTTTATGAGTAGTGCATTAGGCAATTCTACTTTTTTAAGCAAGGAGTGTTACACCAAAATTTGCTCCCTGTGGTACCATAACAGCCTTGTTGACTAAATATAGTTTAGTTCATTGAAAATATTGCTGTTCTTCACAACAACAAAATTGTATTCTGAAACTACCTAGACCATTGCTAACCTTGCATCAACACGAAGAAAAAAATAAAGGGAAAATTGAATGTGCCGTTACACATGTAAGAGTCTCACCTACAATTTCTACAAAAAACAATGGAAATATAACTTTGGTAATATTAAGAACATCTCAAACCAACAAAAACTTTGAAAATCAGTTTTCCTGTTCCTCCTCATTTGTATCCCTCTTGAACAAAATTAATTTCAACAACAGGTAAAATCCCTAATACTATCTGTTCAGTGAGAAATGGTGAAAATAGATTTCTTGCCTATCCTTATCCTTTATGATTTCTTCCAGCAGGCTAAACAGATCCTTTTGTATTAAGCTATGATTATGTACTTTATAACTTTTTACTAACATTGGTATGTTAACTTAGACTTTTATTTTCTCTCCTTGGATTGGCGCTATCATTTAGTGCATTACTCCATATGGTGCTCAGTGTGGTACACGTTCTGGACTCAGCACCTGGCCAATTTCTCAGTTCTCCTACTCCTCATCAATAATTCCTGCTTCATATGTCCATCACACAGCAGCCCACACATAAATTTCCTTGCTTGCTTTATTCTCTTTTTGGTTTCTTGATCTTTTCCTGCATCAGTCTCTAAAATCATTTTACTTGTTTCTGGAATGACAGTTGAACAGTACTCAAAGAAAAAGCGAGGAATAGGTACTTAACTTGTATGTACTGAACTTTTCTTTGACGAGCGTTTTTTAATTCTTTTTTTTCCCCCCTATCTAAAAGGTGGTTTTTTTTTTCTTGGGGTGAGCGACGTTGACATAGCTGTAGCAGAGACATTCAACTCCTTTACTTTTGGTTGGTACTTGATGAAAGGATATAACCCAGAAGGGCTACAAGGTAGGCTGATTTCTAGGACTGGCAAAAACAGCATCTCACTTCTGCAAAATTAAACTAGGCTAGGTTTACAGCAGAGTCTCAAGGCTACTCAGCAGTGTTGGTTTCTGCAACTTGCTTGCTCTTACAGTCAGGAATTTTGGATCACCTCAAAGATTCCACATCAGCACAGCTGAAAAGTGATGCACTTGATCTGCACACAACTTTTTTAGGGTGAGTCTCCGATTGTTCATCAAACACCAAGCCCTATAATTACTTTTCTGCTGCTGTTGCTCATATATCTATGTACAGCACTTAAAAAAGATCCAAATACTGCTTCAGGCAATGCAATTCATACCCTCTCACCCTCATTATTTTTCTTTGTCCTGATATGCAGGTAAGACCAGAACTTAAACTAATTTTGTGTTGGTATAATGTCTCATCTGAAAAAAGTACCATTTTCAGACCTTCTACTTGCTTCCTTCAAGTAAATGTTGTACAAGAATAATAAAATCAATAATCATCAACACCTTGTAAATACTGTCTAGCCACATCTGGGTGGATCAATCCTGAAAAAAAGAAAAAAAAAACAACCAAAACTGCTGTTTGCTTCTCTATATTATGACTGCATAAAAAAGTTTCTGTATTTTTTTTCCAAAAAATAACAAATAAATAAAATATAAAGCAATGCATCAACCTTAAGAAGAAGAAAATCTGGAAAGGACTTCTCTGAAGGAAACAAGAGTTAAAACTCATGTTATATGGTCAAAATATAAGGAGGAAGAGAGCTTGTAACTTCACTTAAAAAATAAATAATCATTGTTTCATTGAAGATTTTCTCTATCCCATGTCTTCTGATAATCGTTTGTACCCTGAGAAGTCACCTTTCTGCATGAGGATCCCAAATCTGATGCTAACACCAAATCGCTTCAGGTCTCTACTGCCTGCCAGAATGCCCAAGCACTGCCTGACGCCAGGGGACTGAGTTACAAGAAACACTGAACTACTGGTCTGTACTAGTTTTAGTGCATTTCTGCACCAACAGACTTGGAAGAGCCCTGAAAAACATCTTGATAAATTTTAGAAGCTAACTCCACTTTTCCCTAGCTGAAACAACCATCATATAATTTCAGTAGCGTCATGCTGCAGATTCCTAATGAGTAATTGAAGTGCAGGCAAATTACTAAGACAGTCCACAGGGGCAGGCAGGAACAGCCTAAATCCAAGCAAGATACATAGGCACAGGCTGATGATCAAGGAAATTATTCAGGATTGATATATGGAAAACAAATCCTCTGAACACTAGACTCAGCCTTTGAAGTGGACAGTTACCTCTAGCCAGCCAGAAGAGATCAACAAACAGATACTAGTAACAAACTCCTGATCTCTTGAAAAATGCTTTAGCCCTCATCTGTCTTGACAGGACATTTTAGAACTCTCTCACTCCTCTAGTCTGAGTACTAGCTATAAAAACTCATTCATGTTAAGAGCTTATTTTTACATGGGAAAAATATCCACATTTTTTCTTCTGAGAGTCTGTGATCCACGTTACAGCAACCTATAGTTTTATTTTTGACAGTGCGTTTGTTACGTAGGTAAATTACAGGAAATAATTCTAAGATCACACTTTCACTATGTTAGCAAAATATTTTATACAACAGAACAGAAACTGCCAATGCAAATTAAGACACCTACCCTTCTTTTTGGTATCTTTGTTACATTCTTATATGTGAAAGGCTATTAAATTACAAAATACATTTAATTTAAATAAAGGCTCAGATTAACTGTGATACATTGCTTCTTCAATGCAATTCTATATTTTCCTGATTACCTTCTTTAGAACTACTTTCTCTCAAAGAGGAAGAATTTTAGGAACAACTCAATGCGCTTTCTCTTGAATCCATTATACCTTATCATTGACTTACACTGGATGTTTATCTGTTTGCTTATTGTACTAAAAATATGTTCTAGTTAGGGAGCTGAACACCTAGGATCTGCACTATCCACTTTTGTGTTACATGGACATGTAAAGACTATATGGGTATAACATATATAGGGATAGGGCTCTGGTGCTCAAATTATATATTCGAATAAATTGAATAACTCTTCCACAATTATAGACTTATTACTTCCAAATCATGTATTATATCTGCATTATTGCAAAAAATATAATTCCCCAGTAAATAAGAAAATAGGTCCAGAAAAGATGAAAACCGCAAAAATCACGCAAAAAATCTCAAGCGCTCTATTCTGGGTTATATCTTGTTTGAATTCTTCCAAACGCGTGCCTCCCATATGAAACTGGGAGGGAAACAATTCTGTGGTTCCATCTGCCGAATATTATTTCCATGGCGCAGAGTCCTGGAAATCATTTGGGCAGAGGAAAAGGTCTGAATTTGCATAAATGGATTTCGGATTTGCATCGCGTGCTACTTTCCCGTCATTTAATTTGCATCTAGCAAAAATAGAAGCAGAAGAGTGAGCTACAAAATGCAATTGTTCATCCTCTTACTTCTTAATAATGGCCCACATACTACCATCTGTTGTGTAATACCACGCAAGCAGTCATGTAACGGAGCAAAACCTACCCAGTGGCGAGGAGCAGGGACTCCAGCGAGTGATGCCCAGAGAGCGGAGAACTGCCTCCAACCAGAAACAGCATGACGACAATAAGAGACCAACATAAGAAGCAAGAGCTATGTTAACTAGTATAGCAAGAAAAGGGTAAAGGAGGCACAAACATGCTAACGTTACTTTGAATGCTACTGCCAGTCTGCAAAAGGAGAAAAGGAGTGGCTGGCCCGTTGCAGATGAAGGGAGTATAGAGAGGGGTACGTCAAAGAAACAAAACATCTCCCTTTGGCTCAGTTTTCAGTCGTCCTATCTGCAGTCAGCTGTGGGTCCTTGTGCATGGTTAAACCGAGTTGCCACAGAGTAGTTTTGTTACAGCTTCAGACAAAGCTGGACGTGACTTTGGCTCTGATAAAAAAAAACATTGTGCTGTCTGAAAAGCAGAAAGACCTTTGCGATGGGGGATACAGCTGTATTAACAGGAGCACAATCATCAAGGGAAGTGTCTTTTCTTTATTCCTCAGCACTCGTTAGATCTCATCTACAACACTGCGTCTAGTTTTGGGACCCAGGTGTGATTGATAAATGAGAGCAAGTTCAGCAGAGGGTCCTCAGGATCGCCAGAGCTGGACCACCTGCCCTGTGGGGAGAGGCTGAGGAGCAGCAGTTGCTCCAGCCTGCAGCACGGACGGCTCCGGGGCACCTGACAGCAGCCCCCCCAGTGACTGCAGGGAGGCTGTTGAGGAGACGCCGCCCAGCTCTTCACAGCTGTGCCTGTGGGGAGGAAAGGGACAATGTGCATAAACCAAGACAAGAGATGTTCAGGCTGCACAGGAGAAGTAATGTTTTCACCACAAAGACAGCCCAGCAGTGGGACAGGCTGCCCAGAGGGACTCTGTGGTCTCAGTCTCTAGAGGTTTTCAAGAGCCAGCTGGACAAAGCCTTGAGCAGCCATAACTGACCTCAGAGCTGGCCCAGCTGTGAGAAGGAGTTGGACAAGAGACCTCCTGAGGTCCATTCACACAAATTCACCCGCGAGTCTAAGAAAGGGGTGAGCCCTGTAAGGTTATCTAGACCTTTATGGGTTTAGGCAAACCCATACGTGATTAGGCATCCTGATTAAACACATTTTAGTGATTTCAGCACATTTGCCACCAGAACAGGACATGACAATCAGTAACGGGACTAGGGGATGCAAGAGACTGAAATATAAGACTTGAGGTAAAGAAGTACTAAGAGGCAGAAAAAAACCACAAACCTATTTCATTAAAGAATAGCAAAACTTAAACCATAAGATTATAACAGGAACATAAGAAGGGAGAAGAGAAATTCCAAGATGAGAGAAGTGAAAGAATGGATCATACAAAAGCAAAATGAATTCACAAAGAAAACAGAAGAGTTTTCCCCATCTCTGCATGAGGATTTATCCTTGGAAGAAGATGAGTTGTTATGGTAACAACAGTCTCCAGGAGTTTTGCCAAAGACTGGCATATCAACCTCCACGTTATGCCTCCGGGGTAGGTCTCCAGCTGCTATTTCAGAGGAATAAGGGTTTAAGAAACTGCTACCAAGTAAATGGTCATTCCTGTAAGCACTAAATGGAAACCACACCTACAATGGCAGTAAGAGTATTATCTGTTAACTGGAAAACTAAATAATAAAAAACCCCAAACAAACAAAAAGGGGCAGAAAGAATGCATATATTAAAAATAAATCAAGCTAAATATGTCAGTAATGTCAGTGCAAGAAAGAGAGGCTTGATGCTAAGAAATATGCATAGCTCTGACAGCAGAGGGATACCGAATAATTTCTTCTTGCACTCCAGATAAAACTGAGATTTAAAGAAAGAAAAAAGTTTCAATTTTTCAGCGTTTTGGGGAATACAGATCTCTTTATGTAAACGTATACTGAATATAAAATACAATCATTATCTTTTAATTTCTCAAAATTTAAATAAATGTAAAAGAAAGAGAAAATCTGAAACTTTACCTCAACTCTCTTCTCTCAGCCTTCACTTTTTCTGAGTATTGCTAAATATCAGCACTGCTGACTTGCATATGAGCTACCACCTGGGTACCCATATTCATGTTGTTTTCTACCTGCCCACTCACTAGATAGGCAGTTACAAACTTCTGACTTTTCATCAATGAAATTAACAAAAAATTAAGGATGGAAATCAAGCTTACTTGATTAGCTTTTGTTACACCACTTTAAATGCTATATTGCTTCACAATGTTTGTAAATCAAAACACATTAAGTCATACCAACTACCTTTACAAGGTAAAGAAGTAAGGGTTTTGCCATGCCAAGTTACTTTACTTTCTCTCAAACTGTAATACTGCCAGGATTGAACTCCTGCTTAATCCGTAAAATCAACCAGCCTCCTGGGATTAATCTGTTTTTGGCTGGTAGCTTGGTGCTTTAAATCAACAGTTAAAACCTGATCAGTTCATGTATTTGTGAACCTCTTCCCTTAACAAGTATTTTAATTAGTATTTTTAAATACATGCTGAAAACAGAAATGCCTTTGCACTTCAAAGAGTATTTTTACAGATAGTCAATGTAAAAATCTAATTTCTCTCCAATCCCATTTCCTCACTATCCTAAAGGATTTGTGAAATATGTTTTCCAACCTGACCTTTGGTCTTGATGTGCAAACTGAATGCGGGGCTACTGTGTTAGTACAGTATTAAAAAAAAAGTAGGGAGGAAGCCCCAGCCTTCTGTAAAAGTGTTAACAAAATTTTAAATAACTAATGCCTTAATAATAAAAGAAGACTCTAATAGAAACCTGGGTTCACACTTGAAAAATAGCACCACGCTGGAGAGATAGCAGAGAAGGAAGACGATTCACAGCTAAAATAAAATAGGTTTCCCAACTATCTTTTAAAATTGCATCTACAATTAAAAAAAACCCAAAACAACAAAACACTCTGAATATCAAACTTCCTTCTAGAGTTACTAGGTATGCAAACAGCAGCGTTGTGCTTATGCCTGATAAAAAAAATGGAGCATTTCATTACTGTAGTTTAATTAGCTGAGCAGACAATACTTCACAATGAACATGTAAATGAATTAGATCGTTACATGAGTTTTAACAGCCTTATGAGGTTACTAATATATACTCAACAGTTAGAAACTATTTCCATTTTTAAGAATTTTCACTTTTAACATTCTCAAAGTACATGATTATGCCCAGACCTTTTCTAGTTTCAGTCCACAGGTATTAGTTAAATAAAACGGATAAGTTACTGGTCTTCTGAAGTTGTAAAACTTCCTTAAAATTCTCCTGTTGTTCTATTTAAATTGCCTGACCTGTAATAATTTCCAAACGTGTTTTGCTAGATAAGCCCAATTAAAAATAAGTGTTTCTTAACATAGACTACATTTGAAAACAAATTACAAGCAAAGACACACTTACAAAGTATAACTTTGCTGCAAGCAGTAAGCTACGGGTAAATAACTCTTCCTGCTAAACTGCTAGGTATTACCCTAACTATGAAATCTCTCCCCGCAGTGACAAACTGGGTCAGAAGTGTTAGAGGGTACAGGTAACTGTAGGCTTTCAATGCACACAAATTATTTTGGTTGTATCTATGCTGTACATTATGCCAGTGGCTGAGCCCTAGGTTTAACTTCCCTTCCTGCCCCTTTCAAACTGTGAAAACCTTCAGCTTAGGCTGTAGTTCCCTTTAGCTAGATCTTAAAACCATGGGGAAGCCTTGGGCCAAAACTAGATGAGAAAGGCTTCCATTGTGAAGGAAAAAAATAAAAAAACCACAGTTGAAAAGCACCTCGTGATGCAGGTTTTAAAGACCTCTCAGATGCTGGATATCCACTGAACTATCAAGAGCTATCTTCAGAAAACGAGAAAGGGCATTAGCCAGGAGAGGAGAAGGGACATCACCATCTTTGCCCTCCCCATTCCTGCCTCTTCTCACTCAATCCCAAAGGTGAGGAAGCCGCACACAAGCAGAGGACTCAGCTGCAGGCTCTGCCCCACAGCTGGATGTGGACAACAGTAAGAATATGGTACAAGCCCATGCGTGCACATATGCAAACACAGAGATACCCACTAACCTAAATTGTTTGTTTTTAAAAAGGATTAAAACAATAAAAACAAACTCACCAGAAAAATATTTAGAAAACTTTACCCCCATTGATTTTTAAAGGCTGTAAATATGCCTCAGTGACTTAAAAAATAACCCCCATCCCAACCCAACAATATAAAACCTAGCATTTTGATGCTGTTCTTAAATTTAGACATATATATAAAAGGTATTTCAGATATTCTGAAGGAAGTATTAACAGCATCATATTACCTATGAGATTCTTGATGCTCATCAGAAAAACACAAATAGATGAAAAAACAGATATAGAAAGAAAAAATGAGTTTAAATTAACTTAAATTCAGCATGTGCCTGTACATGTGTGTGTACATATACACTCAAAGTGGTCCGGAATTCTTTAGTAGAAAAGTATATTAGACAGAATCTGAGGGGGAAAAAAAAAAATAATGTACAGTAATTTGAAAAAGAAGAAAAGGAAAGATTCTGAACATGAATGTAACCCTTCTTTTAGGACTTTATTTTTTAAAAGAGCTTAAATTTTTAACAAACTTGGAAATGTTTCCACTTTAATTACTCCTAAAATTAACTGAAATTTGTTAACTGATAATTTAAAAATTCTTTTAGCTTAATTGTCATCAGGGATAAATTAATTTTCGATAGCTATTACGACAATTACATACAGCTACATTTTCAACTCTAATGCATTTTTAATAACCTTCATCAGCCAGTGATTTGAATTTCAAATTTCCTTCTATGAAGAAGTAAAAATTAGATAGCTTTGTGCCCATTTTCATAATAAATTGCTCTTTATTTACGTTGCAAAGCCTCCCTTACGATGCGCAAATCAAAAACTTAAATGAAACTTAGTACTCATAAGACTTATTATACTTCATTTCCTTTTATTAAAAGAAAGAAAATTACAGTAACAAACCTGTCTGCCCTCCCTAGTACACCATGAGACAATGCTTGTACCTATCTGCTTCCTTTTATAGGTGTTGCCTCCTCCCATTTCCACATCAAAATGGTAAATGTTCTTTCAACAACAGAGACACAATTCAGAGTAGTTGCAAGGGAAAATGTGGTCATTAAGAAAAAAAATAAATCGTCACATAACATTCCTTTGCTACTGTTATAAACAGCAGGATAGATAATTAGGTCTTTAACTTTCATAGTGAACTTTTATTATTTATGTAGTGTACTTACGGTCTACACTTGAATAATGAGAATAGACAGTAACAACATTGGAAAAAATAAAAACTACGGAATCAAGGGCTGAAGGCTGGGAAAGGAAGACTTAAGTGTTATTTTGACTACTAGGTTCTATACACCTAGTCTACCATTTTCCTGTTATTTTTATGGCAGTGGGCTCCGCTGAGGCTGATCGCTGTATGTTAGCCCAAATAAATACCTTTCTGTTTACTGGAATCTCTTCTTTGTTACGATATACACAGTCTTAACTATATGATGGTATTTGATTTTTCATAACTGGTTTTCACCTCAGTCAGAATAAATGATAAGTACCATTGTGTCACATAGAGGCTTTATAAATTATGTCTGGATCTCATAACTTGATACTGTTTTTCTGACTTAATGGTATACTGGTTACACCCTGGTTTCTCTCGAGGCGCTTCCGTAACGATCGTCACGCAAGTATATCTCACACAGATGGTTTCACAAATATTAATTTCCTTTCACACCTTCCTCACTTCTGAGAGGTGTGGATTACATTGACAGGGAAGGAGCAAATAAACTGTATGGTGAAAACAAATCAAAGTCAAAAATACGTCCTTTAAACTCTCGATCTGAATTTGAGATATTTGGGATTCAGCTTTTCAACACCACTTGCAGTAAAAAGAGGAGCTTAGCTGTGCAAATATTCACAGCAGAATCCAGCCGTTTTATATCCTAGCTCAGCCACTTGATTTCTCCTCAAGGACCAATAGAGACCTCCTTCAGATACCTTATTTCCAGTCTCTCTTCTCAGAAGTACCTACCCCCCCAGCTACATCTGGGACCTGCTACTGAAGCCCTCACTCTAAAACACACGGTCTTCTTCTTTCAGAACCTGCCACTCCTGGGAAACATCTGAGGCAAACATACCTCCCAGTCACTGAAACATGAGGTGGGTAGTGTTAGTAGAGAGCAATTTGCTTTGGTGCAAAAATCTAAATAAACCCTCTTGCTTTCTCTTAATGTACATCTGTCCTGCTGTACTGATATCCTGGGTAGAATGGGGCTGAAAAGACAACCTATGTCCATAACTCCCTGCTTCTGTGTCCACTTCCCTTCCACTGTCAGATTTTTATTTCTGTATCAGTCTCCTTGCTTTTGTACAAAATCAATTAAAATGAATTTCAGTTTACCCTTAATGATACACACTTTCTTCTCCATCCTCCCATTCCATTCTTTCCTTTAGCATTTCTCATAGCAGTGTCCTGAATGTCAGCTTTCCATCTGCCAGAAGCTCTTGCTCTTTCTCCCAGATGCCTAATTGATAAGGTGCCTTCAGATTGCTGGAACATTTACTCCTTTATTTTTTTCCCATGCTCTAACATTTGGTCTATTTCTTCTTTAAATTTTAGTTCAACAATTTTCCTTGCCATGTTACCTAGGTGCCCGAGGATATACATACAGAGAATGGTTTCGTGATCTCACCTCAACTACCCAGCCCCGTGCTAATCTTCAGAAGTGACAGGTAGCTACTAGAGTGAATGTCAGGCTTTAGCCCTGAAAGAACTGGAGAGAACATATTTCACTACTCAGGAGAGAAAATTATCTGAACTTCCATCACATATGAGCTTTACAGATGACGAGACGGTTTAGCTGTCAAAGTCAGAAGCATTTCTAAAAAACTTGCAGAAAATATAGATTTGTAAAGGCTTCAAATTTTGCCAAAACTTGGCTAGATTTCCAAGGGAAAATCAGAATATACATAACGGACACACACACCATTGTGTTCTCCTCTGTAAAGCAGTAACTTTAAAGTAGTTCAAAGAAAAACTTTCTCAAGACTGTTTTAAAAGGGAAGATTAAGTATAGGAAGATTAAGTATATTTTTTCCATCACTAGAAATAACTGAAACATACTCAGGAGAGGGCAGGTCCAGTCTGACACAATACATGCAGCAGAGGGATATATTAAGAGCCTGTAGCAACTTTTAACACCACATACGTCATAGGTCACAGAAAAGTCTAGCTTGTTTCAGCACATAATATAACGAGAATACAGGCTCCTACTTAAAGAGCTGTTTTTAAGATTAGTGTCCCTTTTGCTGCAAAACTGTGCACACACTCAAGAACTACTATGAATTTATTAAGTGTAACATGGATCTTTGTGTAAGAACCACCACTAACATGTCTGGGAGTTGCTTTGTGTTACCAGTAGAGACTAAGAGATTATCTTTACTTTCCCTACCACATATTTCCTTCTTGATACTTAAGATTCAGCCACTGATGACACTGCTGAGGAATTCAACACTGCCCATTGACATCAAGTCTTTATCTACCCTGTGAATTGACACTTCTAATTAACACTCTGTGCCTTCAAGGTTTAGAAGGATGAGTAGAGTCGCACACAGGAAGAGACTCAGAGGGTCATTTAAGCGTTTTAGGTCTATGCTTGTAGGAGCTCAAAGTCCTGTCAGTATGTTCAGCTTGAAGATTTCTTCACTATATTGTTAAGGAAAGAAGATGTTATTCCCTTAATACAATCTTTGTTGAAAGAGATTTTGGTTTATTAGTTTGCATGCTGCCCTTTGATGTGCTCAGACTCTATTAACAGCTTTATTAACAGCGCAGCTCCAATTATCCCTGCAATTTGCTTTTTGGTGCATAGAATGCTTGCTTTGAACAATTACGTTGTTCAGATACTTCTATATTTTAAGAGGCATCTGATAATTACTGCAAATCTTATTGTTTGCTGTACAGAACTGAGCAATTTTGCTAGCAGTTATTCATTTAAATAGGGTTCATTTTAATCTCACCAGCCGAGTAATAGCTGCCCATGAAAGCAACGTCCTTTGTAACCTTCCCATACCAACCTGATGGTTTTGCTAGAAGACAAGATATTACTTGAAAGTGCTGTAAACAAATATTTGAAGAGATGTACATGCCAGAACAGAGAGAAATAAGGACATAGCTTTCATGAAAATTTAGTTATCTCTGCTTTAAAGGACTCAGCAAAACATGGGTGTAAAAACAACACAAAGTACACTTGGGCACATCTTTCAACCTCAAACAACAAAGACTTAAAAAACTCTCCGTTAAATTGCTGATTATTCTTTGCAGAAAGAAATTTGAAAAATATTGTTTAAAACTAACATACTCCCATATCACACATTTTTCACTGTGCACCTAAGAAAATACTACAATGAGATCATTATTTTGAAATTTTCTGAAAGAATTTCTGGGCAATAAAATATGACCACACTTTTAAAGAACAAGGATAAGGGGAAAGAAGGGGAAAGCATATAATGGTCTAAATTTGGGGCTGTTCTCGAAGTAAAAATCCAGTATCTGTGAATGTGACCAGATCTTCATAAGTTATACACATTTAGCTTTTGAATAATAGAAATTTTTGTGTGAATTTAAACAGGTAAGAAAATAAACATTTACTGAGGAAATTTACATCAACTAACAAACAGTGGAAGCAGAATGGTCAACATAGCAAAACCAGACAGGTTTGAAATTGAGATTTTGATAAACATAAAGGATAAATACTAGTGGAAAACAAAAGGCGAGGAAAGAGTATTCAAATAATACTCAGATCTGGATGTAAATCAAATGTTACATCTTATCACAAAAAGTACAAGAACTCAAGCCTAAAAATTACATTTTGATAGACGTTTGTCCAACTTTTTTTGAGAATGTCTTTGCATCTGAGAAGTAAAAATAGTAGCATTCCAGATTATAGAGGTTCATAACTCGTGATTTGTAGTGAATATGAGCAACATAAGAGGATAAAATATCCCAAAATAAAGCGGGAGTCTTGGACTAAATGAGAATAAGCATTAGGCTAGTTCAGATTTCTTTAGCAATAATGTTTATTTAGGCAACCCAGCAGCAGTCAGAGACTGCTGAAAAAAAACGCACAACCCAAAGGTAACTGAGTAAGCAGAGATAATGAGAAGTTCTTTTAAGGATTACGATACGTATTTTTATTTTTAATTTTAGAGTTGTAATTACATTTGAGAGTAGTATGGGCTAGCACACAAATGACTGTGGCAAAACTGAATGTTCTTCAAGTTACCAGGAATTCACTTATGTTAAAATATTTTGAAGTGAATAACCACCTCATGGTTATTCAGAGCCTAACAACTGTGCTGTAGAAGAATAAATATCCTACTGATCCTGTATACTGAGTTTTCAACCACAAGAAGAACCTGCTTCCTTCTTCCTCTTACAAGACAGGACTACTAACAGACCGCAGAAACTCTGGGTATGTGCTTGTGAATGCATGTGCATAGGAGATCTTATTGCCAAGAGCTGTTGAAGAAACTGCTGTAGCAGATACAAGAACTTGCCATAAATCACTGGGATTGCATTACATAAATCACCATTTCCTGAAACTAGGATTTAGCTTTTCACAGGTTTCTTCCATACAATCAAGCAGTGAACGAAGAAGTCTAATGTAGCTCTGCTTGTGTGGCCCTGGCCACAAATTTAATTTAGTAGATTATAGTTAGGAAGCTACTGCTATTCTTTTCCTTCATTATTATTTACTTTTGTGGACACATAAAATACAATATGTACTTAAGACCATCTGTTCCAAATATATTTTAGACTATCAGAAGTCATTGCTAAAATGTTGTGCAATCTATTTTTATTTTGTACTTACATAAAGCATATCATAATCAAACATAGTAACAGAAAAAACAATGAAATAACAAAAAATTCTAAAATTCTTATCCTACTTTAATCTGGCTGACTTAAAACTCAAAACCTTAGAGATAGCTGTTGTTGACACAATCTTAACAGAATAATCTCCCATATTGAGGGAGTAAATCAGTAAATCCTAAAATCTATGTCAGACATCACTTGTTCATTTATTTGAAAGGCAAGCATTCCAGCATTGATAGATTCAAGCTTCTCTTGCTCCAAGACAAGTTGGGACAGACCCAGGTCACAACACTTTCACTTTATGAGCTACCATTAGTAATTAGCTATGTCACCCAACCCTTTGGGCTCTTAGGTGAATGAATACGTTCTCCATACTTTGCTAGTGATCATTCTGTGTAGCCAGGATTGAATTACCTATGATCAAGTTTATGACACAGAGACAAGTTTGCAGCATGCCAGTTTCCTCTACATTAAACCCCAATGAAGATTTGGTCATTTCTACTCTTTTTCCCACATTTCCTTTATTTTCTGTCACTTAGATGCATAAGGTGTTTGGCAAGTCTTTTGCTCCTGGTGGGTCAGAATCTGTGTTTATAACTCATCTTCTGGTTAGTTCTGGTTAGTTGCCCTTCAAGCTCTATTTCGCTCTTTCCCATTCTGCTTTAAGTACAAATTGGCCAGCAGTGCAATGCTTTCAAGTTTATTTGGATACATCAGGTTGTGAAGTTGTATCTCTCATTTCTAGTAACTCTCGTGTTGCTATTTAGCCATGATGACTTCTTGTAATGCTTCTACAAGCCTCTCCTAATGGGTAATACACACTGGTACTACCTGATCAGTACTACTCCGAAGTCTGAATGTATTTCACTTTTTCACACCTTTTATCTTCTATTACAAAAATATGAAATCTTGTTACTTATGCCCTCTTTTAAGCTGGTAAAGCCGTGGTGTCTGGTTTTGGCCTTTTCTGATAGTGGAGGAACTGCTATCAAGAACATACCCACCACCAGGACAGGTGCAGAGCTATTGCCACTTTATGCCCATTTTGGAGGGAGCGGTGGGAGTAAATACAGAAGTTCTGCACAACTTCTGTGGTGAATCCTCACGGGAAAAGAGTACAGCTAAGCTGTAACTTACCTGAGATGGAGTTTGACGATCTAAATTTACAGTAATGAGAAGTTTCAATTTGATATCAGAAAGTGGAATGAACAGATGAGGTCATGTCTTGACTAATGAATGTAATATTCAGTGTTACTGTCAGGAGGCACTTGACTATAAGGACTAATGCCATTACTGTTATTTATAATAAGAAAATGAGTAGAGAAATAAAAACCCAAAGCAATGCACAAGAGCATTAAAGAATCTGCAGAATAACAAATAAATCCACATATTGTCTGGATACTGGGGAGGAGAGCGGGAGTCCATTTTCTAAGAAGACAGCTTATTTTATTTACTCATTAATAAATACTTATTTAGGATATGCAAACCAGAAACTCTCCATTTTGAATCCTCTTAGATTTTTCCTACCAGTCCTATTTTTTTCTTTCTTTTTAGTTGCTTCTGTAATTCCCACTGCCCATTACATAGGTTTATTACACAAGTACAGGAGATATATAGATATATAGGCAAAGTGTTTTAAACAGGAATTTGCTCTGAGCTACATTTCAAGCTCGAACATGTAAAAGGGAGACCTTGATGAGTTACTTATACTGGGCTGCTGTTTGTGATCCTGGATACTGATGTGAATGGAGATAAACCAATGGTATTAATATTTGTTAAGCTTTCAATGCAGAGCTAAATTTTCTCCCATAACTCCACACAAGAAAGCTAGAAAATCTGCACAGTACAATCTAGTAAGATTATGGTAAGCCTAGTAAGACTCCTAGACCTTCTCCCAAGATAACTTCGACCAATTTAAGTGAAGGACTTGAGTTCATAAAGAATCCCAGTATGTTCTGAGTCCCCCTCTGCACCACCCTTTTTCTGCTATTAAATATGAAGAAATTGTACGGGAATAAGGATCTCACTGTTGATATACATATTTTTATATAAATATTAGTGTGCAATCAGAGACCTTCATCCTTTCAAGCTTGTTACCCTATCATTAGTAGTCAGGCTTTCAACTTACATTTTAGTCTTCCTTAAATACCATTGTGTTATTTCTTCAATATTTTTCAGTCAATTTTTTTCAACGATTCTTAGAGTTCAGAGTTGCCCTTCAACTTTGCACACCTTATATTTTGTGAGTGAATGAGGAAACAGAGAATTTCAAAACATGGCTAACAGTTTGCACTGAATAGCAATAAATGTGTATTTTGAACACAGCAATAGCAGCTCTAGAAAAGAAAGAAAGAAAATCAGGTATTTTGATCCAATACCAACAATCTGATAACTGTATTTGCTCCCACAACAGCCTGTACTGTTCCCTCAGTAGTCACACTCAATGACTATTCACAACTTATGCATATCCACTTCATCACTATTTCATTTATCAGAATGGAGGCAGTAGAGGAGAATAATCATTACAAAATAATAGAATGTCCGTTTTAAAAAAAAATCAAGCCTGAGAATAAGAGTCAGGGTTTCTATTTTCTGATAATGTAATTTCGGAAATAATTTCATGACTTTATTTGAGAAATGGATCCAATTCTTTTTTCTCCATGGCCAGAAACCCTGTATCCTTTCAAATACAAAAGATTATCCTTTTCTTACACTTCCCCCTCCCTCACTCCAAGGAGTGGAATAAGAGGAAAAAAAAGGATGAAAAAGAACAACACCCTCCTCTCCCATTTGCTTATGTTACATGCAAAGGGCAATGCTTCCATTAACACTACAACATGCAGCTGCATCTGTATCTATGTTATTCTTTTAGCTTCCCAAACAATCTTACATTTCATGATTCTTCTACAAAGACGAGAGCTGACAAGGAACACATAAAGTGCTTCTGAGTCCTCTTACACATGAAGTATGCCATATGCAATAACACGTTCAAAAATATAGTTTAGCTTCATCCCCTAAAAGCGCCTCCAAAGCCCCACAGTTTCATTCTTTTGCCCAGCTGTTAATCCATACAAATTTCTTAGATAAGGGATCTCCTTGGAATTTCAGCCATCACTACAGCTGTTGTACTGCGTCTGGCTGAGATGGAGTTAATTCTCCCCACAGCAGCCCTCACAGCGCTGGCCTTTGTATTAGTAGCTAGAAGGACATTGATAACAGCCCAGTATTTTGGCTACAGCTGAGCAGCACTCACACAGCACCAAGGCTGTGGTTTCCCAACACTCCCTGCAACAGTAGGCTGGGGTTAGGCAAGATCTTGGGAGGGGACATAGCCAGAAAAGCCAGCTCAAACTGACCAAAGGGATATTCCATGTCACAAAATCACAATCCTGTCTGCTCAGCGATAAAAGCTAAGAGAAGAAGAAGCAAGTGGATATTCACTATTACAATGTTTGTCTTCCAGAGCAATCATTATGGGTACCAAAGCCCTGCTCCCTGGGAAGTGGCTGGACATCACCTGCTGATGGGAAGTAGAGAATACATCTTCTGTTTTCCCCTTTGCTTCTGTACACAGTCATTGTTTTTGCTTTATTAAACTGCTTTTTATCTTGACTCACAAGATTTTTCCATCTTATTTTCTCCCCACCATGTCCTGCTGGGAAAGTGAAGCCACAGAGCAGCTCTGGTGGGCACCTGGCCTGAAGCCAGGGTCAAGCCACTGCCAGCTATGAGACCAAACCATCCAATTAATCCTTCTGAAGACTCATCACTAAGTTACATTTTGAAAGTAAATGTTTTCTGAAACTTACACTGAAGAGAAGAATCACGTTCACTTGCTGTTGATCTCCCCCTATACAGAGGAGCAAACATTGTCATTGTGGTACTTCAGTGAAAGTGTCAACTGTCTAGTACGTGTCAGTTCCAAACCTGGATACCAATCTAAGATTAGAAGATGGATTTTGTCCTTCACCTGGGTCGGACCAATCCTATGCACAAATACAAACTGGGCACAGAATGGGTTGAGAGTAGCCCTGAAGAGAAGGATTTGGGAGTGTTGATAGACGACAAGCTCAACATGAGCCGGCAGTGCGCTCATGCAGCCCAGAGGCCAATGGTGTCCTGGGATGTATCAAGAGGAGTGTGGTCAGCAGGTCAAGAGAGGTGATTCTTCCCCTTTACTCTGCTCTTGTCAGACCCCACCTTGAATACTGCGTCCAGTTCTGGTGTCCCCACCACAAGAGGGACATAGATCTGTTGGAGCGTGTTCAGAAGAGGGCCACAAGGATGATCCAGGGGCTGGAGCACCTCTGCTATGAGGACAGGCTGCGGGAGCTGGGATTGTTCAGTCTGGAAAAGAGAAGACTAAGAGGGAACTAATAGCTGCCTTCCAATATCTAAAGGGAGCCTACAGAAAGGCTGGGGAAGGACTTTTTACAAGAGTGTCCACTGATAGGACAAGAGGAAATGGGTTTAAGTTGAAAGAGAATAGATTTAGATTAGATTTTAGGAAGAAATTCTTCAGTACGAGGGTGGCAAGACTTTATAATAAATTGCCCAGAAATGTTGTGGCTGCCCCCTCCCTGGAGGTGTTCAAGGCCAAGCTGGATGGAGCCTTGAGTATCATGATCTAGTCGAGAGGTGGCGTCCCTGCCCATGACAGGGAGGTTGGATTAGATGATCTCCAAGGTCCCTTCCAGCCTAGGCCATTCTATGATTCTATGATGATTCTATGAAATTACTGGGGCTCATTTTCTTAGAAAATATTCACAGGATAATTGCATGCTATTTATTATATGTACATTTTTCGTTTAAAGATACCAAGAGGTTACTGAAACTTAAAGGCCAATTTACAGTTTTATGACAAAAAGCATTAGACCTGCCTTCAGGAGATGGATTTAAATCCACATTCTTTCATCGCTTGCTCTGTGACCTTGATTAAGTCATCTTTGTGTTTCAACTTGCCAGTTTTAACATAATATCTAATGCTGACATGACATAAAGCTGAAGTGACTGGATAGAAGAGTCCTGCCCGATTTTAGGATTAGCTAACTTGAACTGTACTGACTGACTTGGGGAGCTGATAACAGTAACTTTCAAGACAGAAAGAAAATCTCATGCTCAAATATCGTGTTTTCCATCACAGAAGTCACAGTGACAGAGAAAGCAAGGAGTACTTCATTCAGTGAATCCTGAATTTTTACCCTTAAAAATCCTTGCTGTTGACAAGACCTTGTAAATCTTGAAGAGTTCCGAGTAAAGCATTATATATTCAACCAGTCGCCATTACAGCCAAGGCACTTAGCATTTTCAGAATTTGTTCAATACATAGTTAATAACCAATGGTGAAACACTTGATTATGAAGTCTATTTTAGACATTTCAAACATACTAATATTAAAAGAAAAAAATCAGTCTGTCACTTGACACACATTGAGGATTTTGGGCTTATCTGAAAAAAATACTTTGACTTCTGACCTGCATCACAGAGATTTACCATGCCTTTTACCTTTTACCATCAAAAGGCATTTTATCATGCCTTTAGTGTCAGCAACACACCCTTCCCAACAAAGAGTGGTAAACAGACAAAGCTTCAGTACACAAGAAAGGCATGAATTACCTTGTGAAAGTTCCTGAAATACGCTGCTTTCTCATCTGGAAATTTTTCTAGCCTCCTGGGTCCTTTACTGGAAGCCTTCTTGAAAACCAACCAACAACGTCTGAAAATCTGCAAACAAAATCAGTGTATTATATTAGCTTTTCTTTAAAGGTGGAAAGTATCACAAATGAGTTCAGCTACATAACTGCCTTAGGAAGAAATTTTAAAATGACAATATTTTATTTTAAAAGTCTGGAAAATTGAGAACATAAATTATTTCTCCACAACCAATCCCAAATTGTCAGTCCTTTGTAGACTTTTTGGCTTCAATTTTGTTCATGTGTGCCACATTTGACAATTCCTGAGAAGCAAGTAAACCCATGAACTTTGAATATGATAAGAATTATAAGGCTGTCATCGGAGAAAGTACTTAGAGAAGTCACTCCATGCATTTCGAGCTTCCACATTTACACTCTGTCGATACCACTTTGAAACACTAATTGCAGCTTTTAACACAACACAGTAATAAGCAGTTAGTATTCAACTTGTATGCACAGAAAAGAAAAAACAAGGTTGAAATAAGCACCAATGGGACCATTACTGGACAATGACATGCAGTTCTCTCACACAGTTCAATGGCAAACTTGCTAAGGAAAATAATGCAGATTATTAAAGTTTGGGGGCATGTAGTGAAAAATAAAATCCTTCAGAAGGTATGAAACAAAACAATAATATCCTCCCATTTTAATGAGAAACACACTAGATTTTGCTTCAAATGCATTTTTAAGCAACGAGGGTCATTGAAGAGACTATTTACCAAGCATTCTGATGGTATTGCCATAACAAGAAGTTTAAAATCAGGATTGAATTATCAAAGAATACATTTGCAGTTCAAAGAAAAGTTGATTAAGGAAAATGCTCTAGATTGCATTATGCAAGTAAGGGATTAGATATTAATCTAGTTTTATAATCTACGAAAATAGTTTACTTCATTCACCTCTTCAGTACTTCCACAGCTCTATAAGCAGTACTATATGGAATTTTATGTTATTATTTCAAGGATACACAGAAAACCAAAAATACCAACCCAATACCAGTTAATGGTTCCACTGATTATATTTAGTGATGAGCCTTATTAAACAACACAAGAAGTACAGCAGTATTTTATTTGAATCAAATGGATCTCCCATTACCAAACACATAAATAGATAAGGAAATACAAACATAGAGAGCTAATATAAGTTTTCCCCTCAGTGCGATGCTGTCTAAACTGAGTGTAAACTTACATAATAATACTGGCACTATCCTGTTGTCATTATCTCAGATGAATACTATTAGTCAAAATAAGTGGATTTAAAAAAAAAACCAAAACCATCACCATTGGACTACAGTATTAGTATGTTTAATTATGAAGACCTCTGGAAGAAAACATAGCACTTAATGATATCCTCTGCATGCATACTTTTTAGAAAGTATACAATGTTTAGGTTTTGTCTACTAATGTTGTAGAGTGGCAACTGTACAACAGTACTTCCTACCTCAGAAACTACTTCACCTAACCTAGGGAAAAGCAAAGACAGTATCATATTTCCTCAAAAAAAAAAGAAAGACATTTGACCATAGGACATCGTAAACCGTCTTTATTAGGGAGTACTTTCTTCAAATAACATCTTGGCAGTGCTGCAAATTACTTTGCCAGAGCTACAGCATCGCTCTCACAATTATCCCTTGATTAACCCGTATTAACTCTTCACAACATTATGATGTAAAAAGCTCCACACACAGGTAGAAGATACTCACACTATTTTGACCTTATTAAAAGCAATAGCACCAACTGTCCAAAGGGAACATTCTATTCATTTAATAGAAATGTCACTTTTAATAATATGCCTGCCTCTTCCAGGATCTGTTTTTTGTTTTTTTGTTTTTCTTAGCCCATGTGTATTTTCAGCTCATTTCTTCCTCTGAGGAAGAAAAAGTCTTTTCCTAAGAAGTTCTTCATCATGGTAAATAACTGACTTAATTTGAAATCTTTCATTGATTTCCTTATTTTAATTACTTGCCCTTAATGGTTTACAGTCCTCAAAGACTTCTCTTTAGAAAACCAGATCAACACACAGGCCTCATCATCAGTGGTGGTGAGTTTTAGCACACAGTCACAGAATCCACATTTTATAGATGACCCGAAATTTGGACAACTATTGATAAGGTAACAACAGTTTTGTGTTAATTGACTGAGAGGTTTTCTTGAAGGTTGGGGGTGTTTTTGTCTTTTTTTTTTTTTTTCAATAAGTATGGCACAGTCATACTTCATTACAACGCAAAGTATGTTAGATCCTGTACATCAGAAGTATCCCTAATAAATGGAAAAAGAAGACATGCAAAGTCAAAGAGTCAGCTTTCTCCCTGCAAGGATGAGAACATTTTCCAGATGAAATGTCATCTAATGCATATGCCAAAGCAATTCCTTCAGTGACAAATGAGCAGGGTCTCCCAAATGGCAACTTCAGTCTTTTTTCATTAGCTATCAGTCTGGGGCATTGTGTAAGTGAGTTTGAGGGTTTTCAGCTAAACTGACTAAATTCAGCACGGAGGCTTTGACTCCCTGAGTAGTGTCCATCGAAGAGCAGTAGATGCTAGTTATCTTCAAGGTTGCTCCTTATTAGGCCTTTTCCCAAATTTCAGCATTGGGATGAATTCAAAGGCTTCAGCACATAAACTGCAGGAATGAACAGCCCTTGCTTTTAAAAGAGAACACTGAATAGCAAGAGGAGGGAACCATTAAGTTTTACCTTCAGACAGTTACTGCTTCAATTTATTGACATCTGTTTTTTCCAGACCTTTACGGAAAGGAGAGATCTGAAGAATGGAATAGCTTGAAAAGGACTCTTAATATGGCATGTACATACACCAAGGTACATCCTTGCATTTGGATTTTATTTTTTAACCTACTTTTAAAGCTGGTATAAACAATACAGTTCCACTGCATTTCAGCAGCATTTTACCTTATTATACCAACAGACAGTTTGTATCTCAGTGTTTGAAAAAGCATTAGCATATGAATTTACCTATAAATATGAATAAATAGGTGCAGATTTGAACACACAGCAAACAAACATTTGCCTTTCATAAGGCACCTCATTGTTATACAGAAGCCTACTCAATTATTCACGAACTAAGATACTCTTTTATCCCTGGCCTAGTTTAGGATGCCATTGGCTGTAATCAAAACTTCTGAAAGACTTCTAAAGTCCTCAGATAATTGGGGTAGTCACTGCGAAAGAAATCAGCATCAGCCCTTTAACAACAGTGAGAATGAAAAACACTCACAGTGCTGACTCCATAATATTTAGTATCTCCTGTGAGATTTAAGTGTCTGTTTTTCACACATGCATAGCTGAAGAAATGCCAAATATTTGATCATCTAATCAGTTTTATGGCATTCTTGGATGAGCACCCACTTATCAGTGAATATGATTAAAAAATTTTAGGTTTTCTTTTATTACAGTATCAGTTAGAAGGACCAAAACTTTTTCAGTAAAAACCAGAGACGGATTGCATTGAAATTACCTGCTGAGCCCATAGCACGGCAGAATCTCTTTAAACAGTATTCTTCCTCTCTCAGTTTCTGGACAAAGCAGAAAAACCCCCATTTCTCCAGATCGCACTGCCTGTGCCACTAGATAGCAATAAGCAAAGGCAGTAACTCAGGACACGGGTGTTCTGGTGAGACCTAATTCAGCTGCCCCTTGCAATGTCATATGGGAATGACTTTCATTGCACTGTACAAGCTTGCAGGGGAGAGCAGCCTCTGCTCCTAAGAGGAGCCTCATCTCATTAGCGACAGAAAAAGATTCCAGAACCAGAACGATATAACCTTATAACCCCCAAATGATTTCTGAAATCTTCCCAGTCAGAAATTCAACTTCCAGTGCTGCTCCATTTCTATTAATCTTTAGAGATCTCTTTTTTTATATTTTACTTGAAACAGTTCAATAGATCAATTCATGATGAAAATCTCTGCACAATCTTTTCTTACTTCTGCTTAATTCACCTCTCAGCTCACCTTTCTGGCATGTTCATATTTTTTAATATTCCTGACTAATATATGCAAAGGTTTGGCCTCTGAACGGATCATTATTCTTCATGCTCATATTATACACTTCTGTTTTACTGTTACCACAATTGTTCGTAATATATCCATTAAGGACTTATTACTGGAAATCCATTGGCTAAATTAGTTTTTTAGAAAGAAGAAAAAAATTTTACTTTTCTTAAAATAATTTAAAATAATTTGTTTACAGTGGGAATCTTATACATGATTTTTCCGTTTTCTAGAAATTTCTAAAGACCTTTCCTAGTCATTCACAATAGATGCTTTTGAGATTAACATTTCTTTTTATGCACTGCTGTAGCTAATAAAGCTTTGCCAGTCACCACTAATAGAGATTTTTATTGACATTATTCCAGAAATCCCACCTTACACTCAAAAAACAGAAACAAAAAACCCCCTTATCCATATTTTTTATTTTTTAATAAGGCCAAAAAAAAAAAGTTACAACAGTATAATTTTTTTTTTTTCCAAACCACTTAAGATGCTCTTAAATCTTCCTGCCCCCATCCAAAAGTTAGTAGAAATGGCAATCACTTTCTTGGGTGTATTGGAAAACTATCTAATTTGCTGCCACTAGCTGTAGAAACATTTGTCTCTTGAGAGAAACAGCAGTGAGTCAGCTCCTAGTTCCTAATAGAAACCATCACTGACCGTGATGGGTATCGAAGCATTGCTCACGGGGCTTTTTGGTAGCATAACCCATCAAATGTTTCTCCCAGGAAGATATCTACATAATGATATTCAGTCCTGCATGTACATCTCATTATCTGCAGGAAAGGCTGACTATCCCTGACTTTCCACGTGCAGCAATCTCCTGTTAGACAAGGCAACATCTGCAGTGTAGGCATTAAAAACACTAAAATATGAGTATGTTCAAATCTACTTCATTAATTATCTCCATTAAAAACGGATATTGGTTTTTATGGGGTATGTTGTGAGCAAAAGAAAAATCTTGACTCACGAATTAAAAAATGCAGCATTCATAGTTCGAAAAATAAAAATAGTTGTCAAAGTAAAGTCATGTTTAAGCATTGTTCTGAAACCCACCCCGTTTTTGATTTTTCTGTGCATATTTTGGTGAAGGGTGAGAAGAGATGAGGGGGGAAACCTCAACACTTCAGTGGAACTACATTTATCATGCATTAAAGTAAAATTTAAGAGAAACTGTAAAGCAGTTATAATCTGTAAGGAGGCCCAGGAGGAAAATGGGAAGACAAAACCATTCATGCCTCAGTTAAAGTTACAGGATGTAAAGTACTGCCGAGTAAAGTCAATAAAAACACTTCATCACTGCATTCCACGTACTTGAGTTACCAACACTTTGCATTAAAAAGACAAAAGCCAGGACTGCTGTAACAAGGCATGCCATCCCTCCGCCGCTCAGGTTTCTGAGCATCTCTGAAATTAAGGTGCCCTAGAAACACCATTCTCCTTGTCTCCACCAGCACTGATTTCACTGTCTACCTTTTTTGCAACACAGTTACCACCACACAAAGTGGGTGTATTTTGGGTGGCAAACTTCGGATCTATATGAAGAAGGAGGAGAGGCGGAACAGCAGCGCACAGCATTGAGCTCCTCAATCAGCCAGAGGGTGAGGAGTAGCAGGGAATCGAGGCCAGCTCCTGCTCCTTTACCACACCATTGGGAGCTCACACATCTCCCAGCAGCAGAGCAGAGATCCTGACACCCACCCTCCAAACAGGAGGGGAGGCAAAACCAACCCACAGTCCTGCTCGGAAGCATGAAGTTACTTGCTTCTGTCAGCAGCTCCGGGATGTGGGGTCAGGACTTTACCACGAGATACAAATAAGCCTTGGGAGGGGTTTGTTAAGCTTCTTTTTTTTTTTAATGATTCTAACTCTCCACCTGCTCTTGCCCATTTAAACATATATTCTTCCAGTATCTACCACAAAGCAATTGCAATTAAAAAAAAAAGCAGTTTAAACTGGAAAGCCAGGATTAAAAACCAAACAAATATATCCCAAAAAGATCACTGGTAATGCCTTTAACATGTTATGAAGGCTACGCAACAGGAAAACACTCCTCACATATGATAACCTTGCACGTATCCTTCAGCTTCATTTTATCATCCCAATTAGGAAGTAAGGTTAAATCTCTAGTTTATAAACCTTGTAGTACGACCTTCTGCAACATTATACATGACAATTAGGCCTTAGATTGTTTCAGTGTCATAGTTCAAATCCTAAAATTTCTCACAGTATTTTTTTTTATTATTTCCCAGACTGCAAAATGGCTGCCATTTGAAGTTAGACATAGAACAAATATAGAAACATCTGCTACAAACTGTTTCATCTCAGATTAGATCAATCCTTGTGGGCTTGATTGCAGTCAGTGAGAATTAGGATGGTTAGAGAGAGATGATTAGGGACAATTCACCCAGTTACAGTATACATACGTCATCTTTCTGCTGCCATAACATACCACTATAGATTCATATAGATGTTTATAATATACTATAATTTATATGATGTTATAGTCACAGGCTATACATGCAATTCATGAAAAGATTTATTTTATTAATTTTCCAACTATTACTACACTAACTGAACTACTATGTGTATAGACACTTTAGCTACGGAATCTGGATTTTTTTTCTTCTATTTAAAAAAAGAATGGGGGAAATATAGCTGAAAAGATTTGGACACTGTAATCCTGATAAAAGTGTTACACAATTTCATCAATCCTTAAGCACCCACAGCTTAAAAATTTCACCTCCACTACTTTGATTTGAACTGCCAGTACGGCAATTC
Organism: Apaloderma vittatum; assembly: GCF_000703405.1. Classification (NCBI taxonomy): domain Eukaryota; kingdom Metazoa; phylum Chordata; class Aves; order Trogoniformes; family Trogonidae; genus Apaloderma; species Apaloderma vittatum. Next base: position 79,145 of record NW_009717863.1, read on the forward strand.
AAGGGCAGGAGAGTCTACACAAATAATGCACTCGGTCTTCACAGTAGTCCACAAATAAGCACAATTTATCACTTATATCTGAACAGATCTTATGGTTATTTAAAAAAAAAAAAATTAGTTCCAGCAGCCACTTTTGGACTTTCTCCATTTCTGATTCAGCTTTGGCAAGACAAACTCCAGTGATTCCTCTGGAGGAAAACTAATACTGGTTGTTTCATGTCTGGCCTCAGAGTAGATGACAAAAAAATCTTAAAGGAAACCACAACAAAAAATTTGTTACAACAGTTCTAGCAGACATCCAGGAAGAAAATGCCAGAACTCGCAATACTTTTAAAGAAATTACTATGCCCAAGAAATCTCAAATATTTCACCAAGATTAAAGTGAGTGTATACCAGCTACTTATGAACAATTAGGTAGCCAGAATTTGTATCCAAGTTTGTATCTCCTCCCACAGGTAGTTTTCTAAATGTAACCAGAAAAAAAATACCAAGGAAATTGTGGTTTTGTTACACTTAAATATTAATTGAGTAACTTCTCACACTGTACTTAGGTAACTATCTTACTTTACTCATCTGAAGTTTTTTTAGTAGAAATATCAATTTTTTCCTGCTTCTTACAATATTTTGCTTTAGTTACAAATAAACATGCTCCATTTGAATATGGCAAATCACAAATAATGGTTTGATATTCTACAATGGAAAGTAATACTTATAGAATAAAACTATATATCCTTTCATTAGTCTTTAATCATATCTTAGTAAAGCTTTTGACAGCATTTCCCACAGCATTCTCCTCAAGAAACTGGCAGCTGATTACTTGGGTGGGATAAAAAATTGGGTAAAAATTCACTGAATAAAAAGTTGGCTGTATGGCCAGGCCCAAAGAGTGGTTGGGAATGGAGATAAATCCACTTGGCAGCCAGTCACAAGTGATGTTGCCCAGGGCTAAGTATTGGGGCCAGTTCTGTTTTATATCCTTATCAATGATCTGGACGAGGGGATTGAGTCCATCCACAGTAAGTTAGCAGATGACACCAAGCTGGGCAGGAGTGTTGATCTGCTCAAGTGTAGGAAGGCTCTGGAAAAGGATCTAGACAGGATGGATCAACAGGCTGAGGTCAACTGCATGAAGTTTAACAAGGCCAAATACCAGGTCCTGCCCTTGGGTCACAACAATCCCAGGCAGTGCTACAGGCTTAGGAAGAATGGCTGGAGAGCTGCCAGGCAGAAAAGACCTGGGAGTGTTGATGGACAGCTGGCTGAATGTGAGCTAGCAGTGTGCCCAGTTGGACAAGAAGGCCAATGGCATCCTGGCCCGCATCAGGAATGGTGTGGTCAGCAGAAGCAGGGAAGTGATTATGTCCCTCGGCACCAGTGAGTCCACAGATTGAATGTTGGGTTCCTCACTTCAAGAAAGACACTGAGGTGCTGGAGTATGTCCAGAGAAGGGCAGCAAACCTGGTGAAGGGTCTGGAGAACAAGGCTTATGAGGAGCATCTAAGAGAACTGGGGTTGTTCAGCCTGGAGAAAAAACAGGCTGAGGGGAGATCCTATCGCTCTCTACAACTACCTGAAAGGAGGTTGTAGTGAGGTGGGGATCTGTGTCTTCTCCCAAGTAACAAGGGACAGAACAAGGGGAAATGGCCTGAAGTTGTGCCAGAGGAGGTTTAGATTGGGCATTAGAAAATATTTCTTCACCACACAAGTTAAGCATTGGAACAGGCTGCCCAGGAAAGTGGTTGAGTCACCATCCCTGGAGGCATTGAAAATACATGAGATGTTGCACTTAGAAACATTGGTGGATACGACATTGCTATGCTGATAATTGGACTCGATGATCTTAAACAAATCTATGATTCTATATAGCTATATTGAAACAATAAAAATACTACTACAATAAATTGCTTAAATTTTGCTCTTCCATAGATGAGCTTATTTAAGCTGAAATGCAATATTTAGCAGACAGTCATCACTTTGTTCTTGAAAAAGTTAAAGGCATTTAGTGTACCTAAAAGGGATCTTAATGCTGAGAAACAGGCAGGTTAGAGTTATTGAGACAGACATTTCCATATAATCTGCAATAACACACTTAGATTGAAAGATTGTATCTATCTGCTCAGATCCTTAGCATTTTATGTTTAGGAAGGCAGGGATTTGTGAAAGTAAGTATTACAAAATAAAAACCATGCAACAGAATATGCTAAAATGAAGCGGAGCTTCTGAACAGAACAGTAATCGCTCACATCTGTTCTGTACCACTTAGGGACAAAAACTCAACTCATTTTTACAGCTCTGATTTAGAGAGTTACAAGCTCAAAATCAGCTTCAGAATGCACGATTATTCCTTCGGTTTACATTAGTCAGTATTCTATGGCATCTATCCTTACTTTTCTCTACAGGATCACGGAGAAACCTCTCTTAGCAGAGGTACCACAGTCCTCAAGATGCTGTTGCTTTGACTGATTAAATAAGTGGAAATAGTGTGCTTTGCATGGGATTTAATATAGCTGAGCACAGCACTAAATCCAAAGCACTTTCCACAAAGAACAAAAACATGAGCTGAATATTGGTGCCACCCTATGTAGCTGTATAATTTCTAACAACAATGGATCTTTGAAGTAGAGTATGAAAGTTTGAGTCTTTAATTCTTGGATGCATTCTGTCATTTCAGCATATATCTAGAAAATCTTACAAATCCAGCAGCACTGATATATATGGGTGAAAGCTAACTGCAATCTATCGGTGCCACAATTAAATGCCTGGTCACAGTCCCAGGTACGCATGCATGCATGAATTATATGCAACATGTTTAAATACAATGAGATTAAACAATATATAAATGTCAATGTACTGGAAAAGTCCTTCAAACCTATTCTGATATTGTACTACTGAACAGAGTACAGCTCCTAAAAACGGCATTTGACATATCATACAATAAACCTCTGAAGCATAAGCTTGTATAAATCAATCATGTTGGTTTCCTACAAATCAAATGTATCAATGTATCTTTTTATGTGAAATTAGGTATTTTACTTTGACTCTCCTTTAAGTATTAAGAATGTCTGCCAGGTTTTATAAAGAAATTAATCTTATATAGAAAATGAGGTGTTCTGCAAAATGAAGCTTGTAGCAGGATTCAAGCAGGACCATAGAAATAGTAACGATGAAGAGGATGACTAAATCAGTGCTGGTTTTTTGACACTTGATCACCTGCATTACTGTAACTTGTAGGTCAAACCTCTTCCTGACAAGGAACTTAGTTTTAACAGATGCTAGTGTGCCCCCAGAGACTTTCATTACATCTTATTTTTAACCTAATTGAAGGGGAGGAAGATGAATTAACAGCTCATGTTAAGTGGAAATAGTTAAAACTCAGAGCTAGCAAGAATCCTCTGCAGCTGGAATAAAACACATTAAAATTGAGTACTGCAGTGAAATTTTCTGCAATATTCATATGCAGAAGTACCTGGAACTTGTAAAGTCAAAAACCAAAACAAAAATCAAACCAAACACCCAAAAGAACCAGCTGTCATTTGCTCTGGGTCTTAAGAGATTAAGAGAAACTTGCATGTAGGCAGAAAGATACGTATTTCAAATAATTCTTTTGTTTGTATTAATGAATTGCTTTCTGCCTCTCTTGTGCTACTTATTTGGCAGTATTTCCTGAAAATCTCTGATTAAAGATGTTACCAGTCTGCTATTACAATGGATCAATACTGCACTGAATAAACATGTAATTCAAAGCAAGAAAAGGATGAGAAAACAAACACTTTTACACAAAGCTAAGAGGATTTGGAAGTAAAAAAGCTATGGCCCTTAGCTCTTGTAACTACCAACACCAGTTCTGTTCAGCTTTTGTTGCAGCAGCAAATTTTTAATAGATAAAGACAGCTTTCACTCAAAGAAAACTAGCATGACAGAGTCTCCCTAAGAACTCAAATGCAGCTGGTGCGTTACATGCCCAGCCAGGATGTTCTGTGGGGAAATGTGCTACTATGGGGGATTAAAAATCATGTTGTTACTACCCCAAGGAAATAACGCGGAGGAAAAGCGGAGGGTTTCCAAACCCAGGTTCTCTAAGTCTGAAAGACCACTCTGAATTCTCTGCTCTGTACCTATGATAGGTTTCAGGAAAGTCTGCTCTATAAATGTTTTAGATATTCACTCAAAGTTTATCCAGATAAATCCACAGAAGAGATGTCAGCACTTTCGTATGCTTTGGCTCAAACCCAAACTGGTAACACTTAAGGCACCATAGATCAAATACAAATTCATTTATGAGAAAGATGATCATCCCATCAAGTTAATATTATTATCTCAGAGACAAAAAAAACCCAAACCAACAACCAATTCTCCCTCTCCCACCGCCTCTACTATTTATCACCAGCTTTCCAGAGCTTGTAGGAGATTTTACAACCATTTCCCACAGGCAGAAGAAAATTATTAGTCTGCACAACTGAAGCTATTTATTTTGATATTCTCACGGCTGCTTATAAATAGAAAACATCTTGATTTTGTATGCCCTGAGGGCAGGAAAGGGTAGAATGAAAAAAATGTAGCATTTCTGGTCAAATCAAACAGACAACCCAGAATACTCGATGCAGAGTACAACCATCTAGCATGTTGGTTCAATATTAGCTCACACAAGTCCCTTGTCTCACAGTATAGGTCAACAGCAAAAAATTGTGTTGCCCACTTCCCACAACTGCTGAGATAGTCTCGGTTACAAGATCTGAAGTTGTAATATGTAGTCTAATATAAGAGAGAAGGAGGGGGTAGGAAATGCTGTACTCATTAGTATCAATTCTACCAGAAGCAAGATTTGGCTTTGCAGTTTTAACTGGTTAATAATTGACTGGCATTTTAGTTGTAAAGTTTGAGTGAATGTTTAAGTGTAAATATTAAAAAGCAGGAGAGCTGTTATAGATACAGCGTTATTGTATACTGATAGCAATGAGTAAACTCACAAAACCACATCAAGTCAGATTTCTTGTTAAGCAATCTTTCCATGCAAAAAGTTAGTAGAAAACCATAGTTACAAAATAAAATATTCAGATTTTATGGAAAATATCCAGTATGTTTAACAGAATGGTTACTCTATTTTTATTAATAGCCATTCTGAATAGGAACATATTATGAATCATGAACTCTTAAAATACGTATTTATATAAATTTATATATAAATTTATATATATATCAAACAATACATATGGATAGCAGTAGGTAAACTTCAATCTCTGCATGTTAATCAATATATTTTCTGGTCATTCACCAATAGAAGTATTGATGTATTTATATCATAAATAGGATTATAAATCCACAGTTACATTTCCAGCATCTCAGAAATTAATTCAAGCAAGTCTTTTTATGTGCCATTAAAATCTTGCCACTATACAGACAAGTCTAAGCCCAGTACTGCAGAGCAGCAATTGCTTCACATACTCCCCTCTTGTTTTGCAGTCTGCACTTAAAATATCCCAGCTTGCATATCAACCGAAATAGAGTTAGGTACGAGATGGGCATAGATGAACAAGAGGAAATGAGCAAGTCACAGAGCCTTGCCTCCTTCAGTTACAGAAAGCCTGCTAGTTTTTTATCTCCTCTACTTGTCACACTATTTACATCTAAGGAGATACCTGAAGTCTGACATTTTTTCTTGTTGTCCTCATAGTACTGTCTCACTAGGATTCTTCCCAAGGAGTAGTGGGGAGAAAGAATACCAGACATTTCACATTCATAATTCTTTTTTTCACAGGTTCTCAGTGGATAGTACACAATGATTGTGCTTTGGAGACCTAGCTTTTATTGTGATTTGGTTTATGAGCCTTGCCCCAGCAGAAATTTTAGTTTTTGCAGCTAATATCTGCATGAATGGATTTTTGCTTTTGACTCCAGATCACTTGTGTTAGTACATTCTTCCACTGGCTTTTGTATTTTTAACATATATTATAATGAATCTATCAGCAGGAAAGGCCATTCAAGTTCAGACATGATAGGTCAATGCAGCATTCACTAGTGAACTCACAACATCAGGTCACAGCAAGACAGCCACTGCGACACTGAGCAGTTTAGGATGCTGTACTATCCTACCTTTTGATGGCAGTGCCTTTTGTTCTATCTCTCTTTAGAATGATCCAACTTTATTCTTTTCAGGCAGCACATAGCATGTAATTTCTCCTTTAACTCCTCTACCTTTCAAAATAACAAGTCCCTGCTTCCTATTGTTTTCCTTCAAGTCTTCTTAAGTGTGCCCTGCTGGACTTCAAAAATCTCTCAATAACCACCTTAAATTAGTTCAGTCTTGGTTTATGGTGGCTTTAAACTCTAAGACTTTATAAATGAATGAAATATTACATAAATGGAGCTGACTCATAATGGAATATCAGTCATATTTACAGTGAAATTGTTTTACTTTTTCACAGTATCCTACATTTCCCTACTGTTACTTCCATTCCTGTTGCTATCTCTAGTGCTGTATATAAGAATTCCTTTCTATTATGAACAGTCTCAATTCTTTTATTATTAGCAGCACAGCAACTGAAGAATATTATTAGCATTAGTAATTGTCTCACAGGATACGTTCCAGAAGATATACTGTGTAACGCCACAGAGGAGTCTGTTTATCTCCATCCTACACACATAGCTGAAGTCTCGTATTCCTAAACATTAGAAAACTTCATTTCACAATACTTGTTTGGTGTGAAGTGTTTTAAAATACTTTGCAGATCTTTCCGATGCTCCTATCCTTGTTTCTGAAATCTGCAGAAACATCATGAAAATACAGTTTTTAATAGTACAAGCATTGAAGACAGGAGGTTGATGGGGCTTTTAATTTTTTCTGAACTTGTTCTTTGTAGAAAGTAATGGCATAGTTTTCACTACAATGTTTCCGTGTCTTATTTATATTTACTAAACTTTTGCAGTCATCTTTTGCAGACGAAGAGCTTGCTATTTAGTTAGCTGCATCTCCAAAGGGAGTGAAAGCAATATTCCCACTGACCACAGGCAGAAACACGAAGAGAAGAGTTACTCTACTTCACAAAACTGAGCCCAGTGTGGCTTCAAAACACTACCACTAAGACGGCTACATGATCAAAGTTACTCTGAATAGGTCTCCATGAGTATTTTCCCAATTACTTTTCAGAATTCTTTCTTGCTCATTGGTAACAATCAAAACATCACACAACCAAAACACAGTACAAAATCAGGAAAATAATATTTTTACAAGATATACCTAGACAGATCAATACTAGAACTGTTCTGTTGGACAAAGTCTTTCTAGAAGCACAGTAGTATTCATATTTTTTTTTATCCTCTGTCCTTCTTGCAAGAATTAGAGTCGCCCTGACAGAACTTGCACACAGTAGTTCATATATATTCAGCTTGCCTTTCTGTGCTCTTTATCCTAGAAACTGTGAGAAAGACACATTTTTTTTATCTTAATCATTAGTTCTAGAAGTCTTCAAACAACCTCCATTGGAACTGAAGAAATATAAAACACTTGCACACAAAGAGTTTTGCCCAGGGGCAACTAAAATGTTTTCAATTCCTTTGAATGATCACTATTTTCTGTCCAACACAAACTTTGGATTAGATAATGTTTAGAGCTTAGTCTCAGAATCTTAGTACTTACTTAAAATGTGACTACTTTAAAAAACAAAGTAAAACATTTTCTTTCCTTCCTTCCATGTCCATAAAGGGAAAGTAACAGTTTAATTTATTAAACAAAACAATAAGCATTTGATATTTTTTTCCAGGAAAAACTAGGCAAATTGTCAAAAAAAAAATCCTCAGTGATCATAAGCTAAGTCAGTAACACCTATTTAATTCCTTTAAGGTCGTGCATGTTATTTCCTTCTACCTGTCACAGCACCTTTTAACAGCACTGCACCACTTCTCTTGAGATGCAAGTCACTTAGGTAAGTCAGTGTTTGTCCTAAAAACACACCCACGATTAAATGTTTGAGATGTGTGTGTATGTGTACCTTCGCTCAGAAGCTTTACTGGAGGGAATGTATACCCTCAAAATGAAGGTGTAGATGTCAATATTTAACTAATTTATAGGCACCCCAAGTGGAAAATTTATAATCACAGAGGACTTCAAACATAAGCACTTGCAAGCTTTGCTGACTCAAGTTCTTCACTTTTAGGGCAGCACTCTTTCCAATGTTGCCACTGGTGATTAAAATTTCTTAGAACTGGCACAGAGACAGCATGTGTCATATAAGAGAGTGTTTAGATTAAGAAATCTATTTTAATATCCCTTTCATTGCTGCAGAGGATTCCTGCAAACTGTGAACAGCAGAAGTTTGATATAATGGCTGAGATTATTTTAAAATCACATACTAGTAGTCAACAGTCCCACTTGTGGGTTTTGGACCAGTTGACCTCCATGATCCTACAAATACGTGAATTAATCACTAAATACTACCTTAAATGCTTACATTTTCTTTTAGAGTCAAGTTGAGTTATATTTTTCTCTGTAAAATATTTCTGAGGAAATACAATCTGGAGAGCTCTTTCTTTAAACATACAATCTTTTTATTCTTCTCAGTTTTACCCTTTACTCTCTTTAATTGGACTTCGAGGTCGTGCAAAATTGGTCCACAAGGTCTGCGAGAGGTTTTGCTGCTTGTAGGCTCTAGGAGCAGGGCTCTCAAGCAAAGACAAATGGTTGAAAGAGATCAAAGCAGTCTTCTATCAACATCTACTTCTGAAACTTTAGAAAGCATTATACAGTGTGCTTGCCAAGACAACTTTAGTCTTCTCTTTCCATCCAGCCTGCCCTGTTGCAAAAGACTGCCAAACTTGTAAAACGTTGCTACCTTCTTCTCAGCCCTAAAACTTCCATCACTTTTTGGGAGCAGTAACTTAGAATGGTGGCTCTTTCCCCTTTTAAGATTGCAAAAAGACCTGAAAAACAACTTTCTCCCTTCCAAATAAAGGACTTCCTAAAGGCCTTGTGTGGTCAACTTTATTGAAAACACCAACAAAAAGAAAAGCCAATGAACTGAAGTAAGGGTCTTTTAATAATGGTTGTAGTCCACTATGTGGACTGTAGCTGTACAATACAATTACAATGTCTCTGGATTACGCTTTAGAAATTTTTTAAAGAAAAGTTTAGCTTTGCTTTGTTTAGAGTGAGGATATGTAATTTCTTTTTTTTTTTTTAAAACCCTCATGCTTTATGCCTCTGAGTTGCATAATTCTCTGACCTCATCTCTTCAGCTTAAACATAGCACAGTTCAAAACCATGTATGCAGATGTCAGTGTCTGAACAGAAGATGAACGGAAATTAGTTTTCAAGCACTGGAATGGTAATTTCCATTCTTCTGATAGTATGAAGAGAAAGAAGTAACTCCACATCTGGGATCACAGTTTTATCTGCTATTACAAAAACGTGTGCTTTTACTTTCCACTATACAATGCACCCCTGGTTGACAAGTTTTTGAAGCTTTGATTACATCATCCAGATACTTGTATCAATACATCTCTGGGAAAGTTCAAAACATGTATCTTTTACTCTCAGTCTAGGATAACCTGTATTCTGCACATGTTATATACAAGCATTCTGTTAAATTTTAGAAAAGAAATAGTATATGGCCAACATGTGGGATTTTAAATTTAGATTATTTTTTTCTGTAATGGCACTTTTGTCACCTTTTCCATGCTACATTTTAAGAGGAGCACTGAATAAATCACAGCATGTTTACAGCCCTACCGCTATTGTAGCACAGTAGTTTTGATGACAACATCCATCAGGAAGGTTACACCACAAGCAGGACTAGAGAGGCCACAGGCTCAAATGAACTGCTTTCTATCTATTTCAGAAAGGTACTTAACACCTTGCAACCTAGAAGCTGAAATTTCATTGATCTCAAAACATTCCTCTGTTATATTTCTAACGTTTTCGTTAACAACCCAGGAGTCCTAAGCGTCTGAGACTGCTGTAACTCCACAGATGTAAATTATTGTTTGAACAGAAAAGAATTTGCTTCTAAGGATTCTAGAAAACTATTTCCGGCATGCCACCTGCAATTAATGACACCTGAATGCAAAAGGCAAAAACATTTGTATGAAGACACCTAGAATGAATAATTGGATTTTGATTCTTCCATTTCTCATCTTAACAACTACATGTACTGCTGTATAAGCATAGTAAGTTGCTTCAAGCTATTGACAGGCTGTCAGATGCACCAAAAGTGATAAAAAGTTTTAAAAAAATTTCCTCTTTTCAATTCCCGATAGCAGATTCCAGCAGTAAATATATAAATAAAGAAGAGATTGGCTATCCTTCTTTTCATGTTGCTTTACTTCTGTTTTCTTCCTCACATTCCCCATACCCCAGAGAGGCAACTTTTTACAACAAAACACAAACTGGACAAATAATTTGATTTCTGAGAATTAGAGGGAAATGAGAACTAAACTATTACCTTGTCTCACTGAAGAACAGTTTTTCAGATAGAATGAAATAATTAACATTTACTCCACAGAGAAGATGCCCAGATGGTCCAAGACTGAGATCAGGGGAATTCTGCCAGTGGAAATGGCAGTTTATACCTCAGCGATTTGACAGCTGGCACTTCAGTTGTCTTGTTTATGAGCAAGAATTTCACCTCTGGACTTGAAACTTTGCATCTATTCAAGCAGCAAGGACTAAAGTATGGAAGAGTAAGAGAGTTCCAAGGGGTACGCTTGTGACCTTGTGAGATGGTCAGCTACCCACTCTGCCTGGAGTTGCATCTGGCCTCACGGCTGAAGGCCAGGATGGTTGTCCACAAAAAACAATGAGCTACCCCAGGAATGGCCAATAGATCATCATTATCACTCAGGAAAACTCAGAGGCGAGTTATGACTCAGAGACATACTTCATATTAGAAATAGCTCTTGTGGTTATAGTGGACAACCCCTAAAAATCCTTCATCTCATACATGAATGATCCTGTGCAGACCCACAGGACAAATATTTCCTGCATTGCAGCAAAATGAGCAGAGGGTAACGGCCTCAGAAATGACCATTTCACTTCCCTCCTGTCTTGTTCTACCATGTTGCCCTCCCCACAACAATTTCTTTACTTAATCCTTCAAAATCAAGAAAAATAAATGTCTCGTAGAACCCCTTCCCTTGCATGCATACACAAAGATACCCAATCAGAAACTTCTAAGTACAGGATGGCTGGCAGTTCTTTCCTCTATGACTTTGCTAATTTCTTGAACTTAGTGAGGAGAATATGCGCTTACAGTTACCTGGAGAACAATCATCCTGTTGCATGGGAATTGAAAACCTGGGACAATGGGGTATCTCTGTATCCTCTACTGTAATTTGACATTCCTGTTGAGTGCCCAAAGTCCTGGGTTGAAATAGCTTTGTCTCTGATCACTTTGAAACAGGAACTGAATCTGAACCTCTCAGAATTCAAACAAGTGTTCATCACTTATAGATAAATAGATAGATAGATACATAAATAAATAAAAATAATAATAATAAAAATCTCAGTGTCCTGAGGTATTAAAATCATCTCAGTTAACTCATCATGTAGTTTACCCCTCGTGTAGATACAGTAGCCTAGAGATTTCTCCCTCATTTATCTCTCTGCACTGGCTCTGGCAATGAAGCATAAATGCTGAACTAGCGGCATCACATCCATTTCCATAGCAACACACCAATTTCCCAAGCACCATCATGGCTCTACTGTCACTGAAAGCTGAAAGAAAAGCAAAGCTGAGGGAATGTTTGTCAAGCATTCAAATACAGCATTAGTTTCAAGTAGCCTCTTAAAGTAAACCAAACCTTACACCTTCAGCTAGAAGACCTGCACAAACGCTTTTAAAAAACAAACAGGTGTTTGTTTGCTGTTACTATTTTTAAAAATCAGTCTTAACACAGAAGTTTTCAAGTTAGTTCCACTAAATCTCAAACAGTGAATGGATGACTATTTCAAAACAGCTGGTTGATTTTATCGTTCAGTCCCACTCCTTTTATCATTTGTATCACGACACAGATTATCTGAATAAGGGATGAGTTTTTCACATGCTTTACTGCAGTAGCATTCATTGCAGCCCTTAGAGGATACAAGAAAACAACATATACTAGGTTTTAAACATGAAGCTGATTTAAAATTTCTTTGCCTACTGCTGACGTGCATTATTTACTAAACAACACTAATAGCAAATTGATATTCACAACAGCATAGGTTTCTTTATTAGTTAATGAAGCTCTCAAAGAAAGCTATCATATTAATAAAAAGATCATAATGGCTGAAGACACCAGTTAAATTAAAATAAATAAAAATCCAGTTCATACCACCTTTTTAGCAAGAGCTCTAACTCTGATGAAATTTAAAAACTGCATGTTTTTCCAAGAATGCTCAATATAGTATATTTCTCAGAAGAAATCTTAAAGAAATCATTTGGCTACAAGCTGTTATGCCCTCAATACAGCCATTAACCCCTGTGCTCCTATCAGATCTTTCAAATATATTATACATTGACAAGCTGCCCACACAACAGCAGCCTTGTAATAGAAAGTAAAACGCAAAAGAACGAAAAATTAATAACACATTGACCAGATGCTCTGTCTTTTATACAGTCTCCTCTGTCTTTTATGGAAACTACCTCTGAATCAAACCTCCATACTTTCCTTCGTTCCCAGCTTACATCCTTACAATTCCAGCCCACCCACATACCTACCCATGAGCCAGCATGGGTTTTTTTCTCAAATCCTGTGACTTTTTCAGGGAGTTACAACAGTAACGTCAAGTCTTCATACACTTTTACAAGAACCAAATGCTTCCAGTGGCAGCTAGTCAGCTCATTTTAAACAGCCATTCATTTCACACACAGAGAATTTTATACACTTCTGTGACTAAAGAAATGCCCTGCATTAAAAGATGGGTCTTTAAACAAATTATGATATTTTTGTCAGTCAGGAGAGAGGTAAAGAACGATATGGATCATCTTCCAGAACTACGTGCCACACAAAATCCTCTTTCAGTGCTTTGATTCACAGTGCCTGGTACCTTAAAAGAGAAATGGCTAACTGCATGGAGACAAACAGAACTGGTGTGATGGCTGAAAATGTTGTGTGATGCAGGAACATTATGACTTGCAACCCATGTTTTATCTGATAGAGAGGGAACCACAACAAAAACCATAAATAAAGTTAACCTTTATTCTTAACATATCAGGAACATATCTGGAAGATATCTAAGCTGTGGTAGGAATCAAGTCCACTTATTGCATCCTTCCTATTTCCTCATCTGCTAAGCCCTACCTCCTCCTGCCCATCCTCCCACCCTCCTATTTCAGCTCAGCACTATGAACACATTCAACCCCATTATTAGGTTCTCATTGCACTCAGTCCCACAGTCCAGGTATGTATTTGAGGTCCAAACTTTACAAGCTCACCTCTACTCATTCCATTGCATTTCCCACCTGCCCTGTCTAGGAAAGCAACAAGCAGCTCCTTCAACTTTCTCCCTTGAAAATCCTCAGGTTCAGAAAATCCCTCCTATCAGATGGCCAAGCTCATCAAAGCACCCTTTATTCATGTACACAGTACAGTGAAACATCTAAAAAGTGCAAGTATTTACCTAAGAGATAACAGCGGTAATGTATTACCATCAAAGGACTAACATTTCCAACTACTTGGCTGTAACCCCATAATCTCTAAACTTTTCCTATTCTATGTTACTTCTACAACATAGTCCCTCTTACGCTTTCTATTTCATTGTTTTTAGAAAAGCACCTCTCACAGAAGGGGACCTAGTATGGATTGTTCATGCAGGGTCATTTAGGAGAATTAAAGAGTAGAAGAATAGCTGACCTCCCTCTCAGGTTTCAGAACAGAGGATTGATTTAGGTAACTATTACTGTGGGATTTCTCTTTTGTTGCCTATCAACAATCTCAGAAATTTTGACACCAGCTGAAAGACTCAGGGTTTGGAATGTGTACTCAGATTTCTAACAAGCTTTGACAATAACATTGCAAAAACTTCTCAGTCAAATAGCCTTCTCAAAAAAGAGTCTGCATAGCAGCTGGGGAAAAAAGGGATGAAATTTTCCTGTCTGTTGAATACATAGCACAAGGCATGCTTGCTTTTCCTGTTTCATACACTTGTTGTTGCTATAGCACTAAAGGTAATTCTCTATTTTTGACATGCAACATGGAACCACAAATATGAAAAACAATAAAATCTTTACACATTTAGCTCTGCTTTTGCCTCAAAACTATACAAAGGCTCAAATACTCTAATTAAGGAGATATTTCAGGTACTACAGAAGTAATTGCAAATATTTATTCTTCATTTTTATTTTAGTCTGAGACCCCTGATCTGACAGCGGTGGTGACCCACTAGCCTGAGTAGGAAGTCAGTATTATGTTGTGAGAGCAAGATAACAACTTTATGCAAAATGGTTCTCACTGTTCATTTTTCTAAAGAGCAAAATCATTAAAAGTATAGCATAATGCTCTGCAATTATAATCTAAGACATTTCCCCTGTTAAAAATACATTCTAATTGCTTTAAGTGAAAACACATCATTATAACTTCCCTTGAAAGGAGAACTAATAAATAGATTAGTAAAATCCTACAGTCAGTACATTAAATCATGTTTATTCATTCAACTGAGACTGGAACATGTAAAGTACATCTTCTTATGGAAAGACACAATTAGGGAGAATGGCTGGCTCATGGGATTAGCCAAGGGATTTTGAGTTTTCCACATCCAGCCTGGTGGTGTGAATCCTGCCCAGCTTGGCGTTGACTGAAGCTTATTACCATCTGCTGCCTGTTCTGTGTCCTACATAAAATGAATTGGTTGTCTTTGACCCATCCCAAGCTCACGGATGTCTGGTATTACAGCAACTGACTGTGATTAGCACACCTTTAAGCAATGACAGCAAAGATGCAAAAGATTTTTAAAAGGGTAACGAAGGTGCTTACGTAATTTCACAGGAGCAGTCTACCAAAGCCACACTTTGCGAAGTGACAGGAGATTGTGAAATGGGTATTATTTCTACTCTTTACTGCGCTTCTGTCACATCACTGAATACAGATAATTACATTCTTGCACAAAACTTTAAATGTGTAATTTCATTAATTTAAAAATCACAGGGAATTAAAATGGCAATATAATTTTTTAACTCTGAAAGTTTACATTTTCTCATCTTCAAGGAGGATTTTAATAGTTAAAATATGGTTACTATAATTAGTGTGGCTGTACTCAGTCTCAGAAAATTGTTTTGGCATGCACAATGAATTATTACAGTTTCTATGACCCCTAGAGGAGCTGTGCAGGCAACCACTGTAAGCAGGAAAAGAGTACCAAAGATAGTTACAGATTAAATTATCCAGGTGCCTTATCAGGCCTGCTTCCTTTGGTTGGCTCAGTAATCTCAGATAGAGCCTTGTTTTGTGAAATAAGCAGTAACCCATACAAACAGCAAACTGACAGAATAATTACTTTGTAAAAGTGCTGTGTTAATACTGTAGCTGAATTAAGTAACCTTCGGTACGAAATTAAAAGGAGGTGTATCGGCCATGTACTTTACTCTCTAGCGATGAGTCCCTAGTTTAACTAGTTAATAGCAACAGCAGTCAACACGTGAGGTGCTGTAAAAGCTTTTCAGGAAATATGGCCTGGTGAAAAACCCTACATTTCAATGTTTGGTTTAGTTTTAGAATACACTGAGGGGTTTTTTTAAGTTACAGGAAAAAAAGTTTTGCAGTAAACAACTGGAAATCTCTCACTTTCCAAACGTACAGATTTAGAATTAATTCCCTGTGGCAATGCGCTGCCTCTGCCTCATTTAAGTTGCCTTTCAGGCTGCTACTGTTTCCTCCAGAAATCATACACTGCCCATTATGAGATCTAAATAAAAACAAAAATATTCCTATAGGAATGCTCTTACTTTAAAAGGAGTATTAGGAAAAACTTCTCAACTGGTCTCTTAACTATTGTATACACTTATGTTATCATTTATGTTATCAGCTCCACAAACATTTCCCATCGTAGTCACTTAATTCCAGCCTTTCAAAAGCAAACAAAACTAGCTAGATTTGAAATTTTTGGGTTTTTTCAAATACTAAATCTGAAGATTTTATTGAGTTTTTATATCACTTCCACAGCCAAACTATTCAGTAATTTTCATGTGCTCTCTTGCATAAGGATGCCCCCTTTTTTTTTTGATATGATCTGCATTTAAATAGATGGAAAACTTTCCATTTATTCCAGAAGACCTTACTGTTTGCAGGCAGAGATATACTGAAACTGTCCAGGAAAGGCTGACCCTCTAAGAGTTTTAGTCCACAGAGCTCGTGAGTTTCCTTTCTTCAAAAGGCAAAGAAGGATATTTGGCTGAAGCATTAGTGGGAACCATCTCGTTTTTCACATTCATGTCCCTTTTGGATGATAAATGACAACTAGCAGGACTCTGCTTTCTCATGACACAGAACACAAATCTCTTTACTGAAACCTGAAAAATCTTGATTTTGACAGGACAAAGAGACACTGTGCCAAGTTCTGTGAGAGTCCAGTCCAGAAAGTGGCATTGGGTTTCATATGTATTTCATACCTATCATTAGAAAAAATAATAATATGTGCATAATAAAGACAATGATATACACATACAGACAGTAAAACACAGCAAAACAGCTGCTGATTTCCTGAAATGAGATATTCTGTCCTATGAAGCTTAGTTCCAGATGAAACAAGAATACTGATGATCAATATTCTTGTGGAAGAGTAGATAGAATATATAATTTACTGAGTATCTTTCTCAGAGTAACAACAAACAGAAGATAACAAAGAAAAGCAAAGGAAAAATGCCTGTGTAAATCGTGGTTTTTAGTTAGGTATCTAATTAGCCAAGAATGAAAAGTAGAGATGGCAAGCTGCTTTCTTTATCAATTTGATTTACTCTGATCTGGAGCAGCTTCTGAATATTTTACATGTCACCTTTACAGCAGAAAGGTTATCTCACCAACAGCATTTTGTATTCACAGACACCTCTTCTCCTGCTATAACTGAACACAGGGCTTCCTCTGTGTATTTTTCTGCTTCCCTTTGACACATGATCTAGTAATATATTAAAGATCAAGTTAATAATGTTAAGCAGTTTCAATAGCTGAAAAACTATCTGTATTTCCCACTTCACTTCAGACAAACTGAATTTTGGTAGCTATAGAGAAGGTTCCTGCCAGTATCATCACTGTGTCCATCTAGTTACCTCATCCTCCTCACACACATAGATTTGCATATAGAATCTCGTGATAGACAGAAGCAAGCTCCATTTTGCTTCAGTGAGACTGACTGCAAGAAGCAGCTATGTCTGTATCAATATCTGCTGATTCAAGTTTTCACCTAAGATGCAAGAAAATGTCATGACTGAAATAACTCATGCTTCAACCTGCTGTAATTGTAGGGCGCAATCCAGGTCTGTGCAGAGAGCTGACACTCAGTTCAGTCTGTAAAACAAGACTCTTCGGTCTTGTGGTGACAGGTCATTTCAGATATAAGTCTTGCAAAGACTTTCATTGCAGGTCTCCCTAGGACAGAATTCCCCTCTTGTCTGAAGAATCATCTATGCTTGTACAAAATTATATATGCTTAACAGACTTTATAGCCCAGTATTTACATCTTCTTTAAAAAAAGAAAAGCAGAAGACACTCATTCATACTGCTAATAAAATTGTGTGCACTTCAAAGACAAAAGTTCTGTTTGCTGATAATTCCATTAGGGAAGGTTTAGTTACCTATTTTCTTAAAGTTCAACCATACTGTTAAGATGAAATTGCAGTGTTATAATTTAGATAAAGCACTTCCATGCTTAAGACAAAGAAACAAATTTAGTAGTTAGCAAATACTCAAATATTGCTACTAACATGGTACTTTTAAATGAAATTTGAAAGGAAAAACTGAAGTCTATGTTATGACAGCATTATGCAATGGATTTGACTAATTTAAATCCAAATATTTTTAACACAGAACTTTAATTTGCATCCATTTCTAACATATATTTACATGAATTTTGGCCTGTATTTTGGAAAAACACAGAATTCTAGAAAAATGACAAAGAATTCACAACAGGTGCACCAGGGATGCAGTTTTATGCTAATGACCATGATAATAAAAAGAAGAAAGCAAAAGAGAGAAATTATGAGCTTTCATAGTCAAAGCTAATTTGTTTTTCTTAAATAAATTTACTGATGTATGTTAATATTTTCACAGCTCTGAACATCAACTTGGGTATCCAGGTATCCATTGTAAGTTGTAAGGAAAATGTGTGTAAGTCAACATAAGTAGGTTGGAATAGGTGTCTCAGTTTTCTCTTAAAGCAGTTGAGTCTGGCTTGTGTAAAACAGGTTTCAAATAGAAAAATCACACTAACATTGTAAGAGGCCACTGGCTGGCCATTTGCTTTGTGATTAAATGGCATAGGCACCATTACAATGAGGCAGTCTATCAAAGTCTTCTACCTGGTTGTTTACACTCCATGAGACTGTATGAATGAAGGTTTTTAAAGTTTTCATTAAGTCCTTGGCTGCTGTGCATGCATAAACACAAAGCCAATTATTTTAAAGGTACACGGGATTTTACTCTTTTTATCTTTGTTGAGAGCATTACGACTGCTGCTGCTTATGCTTCACTGAATAAGACAAACAGGGACAAAATTCCTGTTTGTGGAGCAGTCTATTACATTTATCCTGTTTATACATCAAATGAGTTCTGGTATGTAGGCATCAACCCCTTAATTTGAATTTTCAACTATAGTAGAAAATTCAAGGGGTCAGGGACACTTTAATGAGATCCTATAGACATCATAGGTGATAATAATTACCTACCTGAACATGTACATTCCTGTATATTATTTCTCTTCTCTAAATCATTTCAGTTCAGGGAAAAATATCTTTTCTTTTTCATTTGAAGTAAAAGGCACACAACAGAGCAATATATAGGCATCTATTCAGCTACCCCACCACTCCCCTGGTGTCTTATTCTGTTACTGTTTCCTCTATCTGTAGAATGTTTTTATCGTTTCTGTTTTCTATTTCAGACCCTGATCATGTAAACTCTTCCACAAAGGCAAATACATTTTTTGAGGATTTGATTTAAGAAAACTATTGCACCATTTGCCGAGCTAATTTCTGAACTGACAAGGAAGAAACATCCTGAATTCCAAGCGCGGAAAGCCAAGCGACTCACATCTCCATATTTTCCTTAGGTGAGGTTACCCATTCTGAATCTCATGTCCCCTACAATGTACAATGTACTCCTACATTCAGTGGTGACATCTATGGTTTTTTTCATTTTATTTTTACATTGTTTCAGTATTTAACTGTTCAGTATAAAGTCACACGTTTTCTTCAATAAAATAAAACAAACTTACAACCTAAAGGCATCACAAATGCTTATGCAGATATAAACCAGAATGAAACAAGTTCTGCAACACATATTTCATGGGATTTATCTTAAAGAATTCCACGCATAAATATATTTACCTATGGCTATACTTTGTCATGGACCAAGCAGGCACTTAATTAGTAAATTTGGATGCTCCAAAAGCTGGGAGGCTAAATACAAACACTCCAAGTTTTGGAACACAGCTTCATGAAAATAAGTTAATATATCACCAGAAACTACATAAATGTATCATAACTGAAATTCGTAAAATAGTGTTAAGCAGTATCGTTGCTGCTCAACAGAAATAACCTCTTTCCCAAACACTAACATATGTTAAAGTTGAAAACTAACTCATATTATCCCCCTTCAGAGAAAATAAGAATATCTGTCTACCTAAGCCATAGATTTATTCTTTCTGTCTTTACCTGATGCACTGAATTTGTGTTAATTTCTCATGCAAAAGATTAAGATCTTTTAATTCTTTTAGGAAGGCAAAAAATTTATCCTGAACTCATATTTAATTAATTGATTTTAGAGGATAAAAGTAAAAAACAATTTTTCTGAAGAAAAGAAAGAAAGATTTATCTGAAATTCAAAGTCTTCTTTAATATATTTTCACTTTAAATTGAGAGAAGTTGGAACTTTGATGTAAGTATATAGTCCATGTCATTAATGCCCTTGTGTCAGAAAACATGTCACCAAATAATGAAGCTCTATTTCAGAAGAAACAAGGTGCCTAACTGAAGAGCATATACTGGTACAATGCAGTATAACAGGGAGAAAATAAGATAAGAGCTAAAATACAAATGCAATTTACCTAAACATAATTATCTATAAAAAACTAAATTTTTAATACATATTTGGATTTCCTTAAGATCTTTGATGTTGGCTATTAAGGAAACGATGCAATCCTGACCTAAGAAGGAATATCATGCAATAGATAAGAAGTTGAGCAAAAGACGGGAAACAGACATGGGAGCCCAGGTTCAGTCCTAGTGATGGAGGAGGGTCAGCAGTGAAGCTCTGCAAGAGCCACCACTGGGTCCAGTGTTGCTCACCGTATCCCCTAGGAGCGCAGACAGTGAGGCAACTGGTGATGATATCCTGGTGCTGGAGATAACTGGGATGAGGACAGGCTGTGAGGACAAACACCAGGCACTTCCGAGCAACCAGCCACTGAAACGGCGGTAATACTAGCAATGCTGCGACAGCAATAGCATGGCAGAATTCAGCATGGAAACACATCAGGTAACACAAGCCAGGGAACCAGGCCCATCTATTTTAGGAAACGAGAGGCTCAGAGTCAGTATACACAGGTCTCTAAAAACATCAGCTCAGTGCACCGTGGCTGTCAGAAAAGCAAGTAGAGTGCCAGGAATGACTAGGAAATCAACAGAGAAAATTGGAGAGCATGTTTATGCTGAGACCACAGGTCACCCCTACCTGAGCTCATCCCATGTTTCTTTCCTCTCCAAGAGGGAGAATAGGAAGGGTCAAAGGGGGAAACAGGAGTTCACTCAAAGCCATGAAAAAGCTCCTGTCAGAGGAGCAACGAGGCCTCTTCAGCCTGGAGAAGGGATAGCATGGCCAAGAGAGTAAGTGGCTAAAGTACAGACCTCTGAGATCAAAAGTGATGTGATATGAGAGAGCTGGGGGTAAACTATTCACTAACCCTTCCCGTAGAGGAACTGAGGGCAGGAGATAAAGACAGCGAGATCCAAATTCAAACCAGTCCCAAGAAGTGGTTTGTCTGGCAATGGGTAGGAAGCCATAGAAGCATTTTTAGTGAAGAGCATTGTGGACACAAAAATCAGCAATGGATTCAAGGGATGGCTGGACAGGCACTTGCAGAGAGATCTGCTGAGTATTACCAAGCAAAGAAACCATGAAAGACTTAAGAAAACTCATGATTGAAAAACCATTGGAGGTTAGGATATCACTGGTGAAAAATATCATATACACTTGTTTTACTGTTCACTGCATGTCAGCTTACAGGCACTGATGGAGAAGGACGGCTGTGCTACATGCACTTTTCATTCTTCTGAACCGCAACGTATTTTATGTTTATGAATTGGGTCAATACCCAAGCAGTCACATCACTGCTCTTGGTGAAAGTCTTGAAGGGACATTAAAACAAAATGAGAACTTCAGACTTTGTGTTTGCAGTATAACTCTTGACAAAAACAGTGGCTTATTTTTCTGTCAATGACAATTCAAAAGTAATGACATCCTATTTTCTGCAGTCATTTATCTTCAAGTGCGTTCTTGTGCTATATCTTACTTTTGGTAAAATTTGACAAGACTGCAGGCAACGACAGTTGAAGAGATAGAATGCAAACATGCAGAAGCATATCTCTGTACTGACTAGCCTGCCTTTTTAAAGCTGCTGAAGAGCACCATTGTGCATCCTGTGCATTCTCAACCGAGAGTCAGTGATAACCCTACAGCATTTTCCTGTAGGTAAAGAACTTTGTTTAGAAATTCTTCAGACATCAAAAATTAAAATGTCATTTCTGACGCTGCCTCATCTTTACAAATCTTCTCACATATCTTTCAAAACAAGCTGGAAGGCATAGCACATAAAAGGTAATATAACACCATAAGAAAAAAATAAAATCACTGAAAAGAACAACAAAAAAAGAAAAAATAAAAAAGAGAAGAAGTACATACAGTCTTTTAAAAAATATTTTAAAAGCAGATCCAAGCAAGTACTTAGTTGCCAAAAGAAAAACCTGGGTGTAATAAATGCACAAATCCAGATCTGCAACCTAAAGATCCTGTAATCCTCCCAGTCCTAAAAGAAACAAACTGATCTTAAAATACTAAAATACAGTGACTAAAGGATTATTTCTAAACAAGTTAGAGAAACATCAGAGAGTTCTTTGGAATACTGGATCCTACTGAGTTACTGCACATGGACAAGACAAACCTGCCAAGCCTATTCCAGTTTTCACAATGCAACAAATCTATGGACAGAACTACACAGGAACTATCCTTTCTTCTCCTTATATTTGACTGGGTAGATGATGGAACACCTATTACACATGAGATACATGTCTGGATATTCAAACAAATGTTTTCTTCAGGTTATTATAAAAACTAGAACATTTGATATACTTTTAAAGATAAAATGATGACTGGGGGTTTTTGTGTTTTTTTTTTAAATGGATTTTAAGTGTTTTCTCCAACTAGAGGTTATTAAGCTATGTTTCTGGATAACCATTCAACGAGATAGAAGGAATATCCTTATGCTACAGGTTTCCATGCTGAGCCCTTCTGATCACTCCCCAGTCAGCCAATTTTGGAACTCAGCCTGAGCCAAGTAGGCCCCTCAAGAGAAAGCCAATCAACCTAACTCTAAAATTTGGCATTTCACTTCAGAAGCCAGAGCTGAAATGCTACTTTTTTGTTTAGAATGCTTCCCGATCTAGCCTTTAAAAACATACTATCTTAATAGCATTATCAATAATTTACAAATTAAAACATATACAAATATGTAGTGCTGAATTGCTAGTATCTGATGCAAGGTATATCTGAAAATCTCTTAAAAGAATAATAGTGGCTAGTGTGCATTTGGAACGTGAAAGAAACATCAGAGTAAAAACGACAAAGCAAAAATGGATCAGCAGGGTATTTTTATAGAAAACAAATCAAATATCTGATTCTCACTTTTGCTGTTAATCACCACTGTATTGTAGGTGTTACCACAACACATTAAAAAATCTTCAGTCTGCTTGTGTCGTAAACTCTCCTTTGGTAGACTGTATCACTTAAATTCAAAAACTCCTCAAAATTGGCATCTATGTTTTTATCACACGAAATATGAAATCTCTGCACCCTCAATTTTTATTTCAGCTAGAAATACTATTTGTGAAACTTCATTACACCACTGTAACTATTGTGGACGTGTAGAAAGCCTTTCCTGAAACAAAAATCCAGACATGTTTGATTTGGTGAGGAAAGAAGAAAAAGCGTGCAGCAGGAAGTGTACGCTAGCAGATTTTTGCTACAACCATTACTACAGATTTTTCTTTACTTGTTACAGAATAGTGTCATTAAAAGTGTGATACTAAATGTAAACTTCTGTGGTGTTCTTGCACGCCAACTTCTGCATGAAGGATGCTGTAGATTTCTTTTACTTCAGGTTTGTGGTTTGTTTGCTCTGGTTTTATTAACAGAAGGTAAACAACCCATACAGGATAATTTTGTGTAAGAATTTCTATAAAATAACGTTCCAAGAAAGTTGGCACAATTTTACTTCAATTGTGAAATTGAAAAAGTCCATTAGCTTAGGGCTTCACAAGCTTAATGTTGGCAGAAATTCATAGCACCAAATCAGCAGCATCAGCAAAACTGTAATTTGTAAATCGATTCAGAAAGTTTTCATTACTAATAGCTAAAGCTAAGTACAAGCATGAGTGACCAGCCCATTAACAATACTAGCCTAAAAAATATCAATAATAACACATATAATAAAATAGATTTGAACTGACACCTCATTATGAAAACAGTACTTCACTACTGTTACTGTATTTAACTGAGAAAATTGGTATTCATCCATTAGTTATATAAACAGAATATTTTAACCTGAAACAGAATACTGCAGAGGTGGTTTAAATCTCTTTCCAGTGACATGACTGATAGCCTATGTGATAATTTTAATAGGATCAAAACCTATTATGCTACTACACGCCTTCTCCAGCATAGATAAGGAATAAAGAAGTGGTCTATGACCTTGCTTTAAAAAACAGAAATAAAAATCTATTTTGTAATGTGCTCAGTACTTTTTTAATATCTAGTAATTTACTAAAATTACACTGTTTATACTAGTGTAAGATGTGTAGTGTTCTGATTTATAACCATATAATCTAAACCTTCACTTTTTACCTGTGAAAATATCATTAATAAATTATTTTTTTATTTTTTCTCCAGAAAATTAGCATTATTTTAATATAATTATTAATTAAAGTACTTTATGACTTTAAACTTACAGATTACACATCAAGCACATTTGCAAACACATTTGCAACATGAATTAAAATCCACCTGCTAAGCTGTTGCTATTTAAGTTCCTAGCTGTCGATGCTGAAAACAAATGTACTTAGGGAGAATCTTGTTCTTCAAGACAAATGTTAATCATGCTGTAGTGTATGTTTTGTTTATGTTAATTTTACAATGCTTACAAATAAACAGTTCTTCAGCTAGACCTCCCCACTGAAATAAACACCATTCCTCCCAATTTCCAGATGTTTCTTACTATTTTTCTTTCAAAAAATGAAACCAACATACTTGTAAAACATTAATATAATTAAAATCCTACAAAATGCAGATCATATGAGCTATCAGAAACAATGCGAGGGCTTGTGCATAGGATTTATGTTTGGACAGGAATTAGGAGAACCTGGTCTTGCATGTAAACATTTTGTGCTACGGTGGGGCCAATGTACAGTTGCTCAAAAATTTCTTACAGGCAAGAAAAAAATAAATTCCCTGCTTGGACAATATGTGTCACAAGTTTTAGGATTCTAACTGAAAGAGCTACAATGGAAAAAATGCCATTTTCTTAAGGAAAGTAGATACATCACAAAGAATTTAATGTAGCAGAGATACAAAAAGAGTTTTGATGAAGAACTAAATTATTTGTAAACACAGTCCCTTGCAAGCTATCTGCAACTACTTAATTATACCTCTTTCAGAATGTATTCCTTTTTGCTCTCTGCTGCAACTCCCCGAAATTTTCCCATAGGAGGGAAATCAGAACCTTGTTCTAAACCTTTAGGCTCCGCCAACATTAGTGAGTGAGGAGATACCATAGGGCCAGGTAGGTAGATGGTGCTGGGGAATATAATACGTATTTCACCTGGAATTTGTGTCTTGTTACACTCACGAAGTGCCCTCGTAGATTGGAGTACATCAAGTGTTTGCCCAGAACATCTTTAGAAATATTATCACTTAAAAGAAATTTAGTCAGAGTCCTCCGAGATGGCTTTGCAATGCAAACCGAAGCCAAAGATGCCCTTCTACTAGGAACAAAATGCTAAGGCAGACGTACTCTTAAAGATGTTTGTGATAAAAACATATCAATAAGATGAAAATAATAAGATAAGAAACTTTTTCAAAAAAAAAGGCATTGCCTTACTCATTTTGATAGATATTTGTGTAACTTCAATTTAAAAGGGCAGAAACATGTATTTGACATTACAACTGGTGCAGATTTTTTAAACAATGTTGATACTGACACCTGAATGTTGTGACTAGAAATGTGACTATCTTAAATTCAAGTTCAGGGGAAAACTGCAAAAAAATAAAGAAATATAATTTAATGAATGCCAATACAATTGCCAACAATTAAATCTTGGAAAACATATGCACTGAAAATTACTCCCACAATAAATCACACTTTCGAGCTTTTACAATGCAGTCATCTGGAAAGCAAAACACCGTGCCAATTCATAAAAATTCAAAACTTCAAACTGTTGAGAAAGTTCTTGTTGACACGCAACATCACATTATGAGAGAATGCTCATGCAAGGAATTGACATTTTGCTATTTGCTTCTTCTGTTTTGAAAGTGTTACTGCTGAGTTCATAAACAAAATAGTGACTATCTAAAGAAAAAAACCCACTCAATTAAAAAGAAAATTCTTAAAGATTGTCAACTAATAACAAAGCGAATAAAAAATCACAAAACTGTTGGGAAAAAAAAGCAGGAAAAAATTCAAAAAATGTTACAAAATTATATATACAGTTTCTCTCAACGAAATGTTACCTTTGGATAAGTTCACTGAGAGTAACCCGAAAGATCAATAAATATGTATTTATATAACTGAATTAACAGCAATCAACACTACTTTTAGTAAACAAAACAGATACTGTGCAGGTAACCTGTTTCTGTCTACATTACAGGTTTTGTCTGTATTAGCCAAATTTGGGGAGTTTTGGCTGTTTATGAGATACAGAAAGAAAGTACAGCAACAATAGGATATAAAGGAGGAAGGTTAAAGCAAATAATGTGTCAGAGGCTCCTTTGGCGTTCTCTGAAACAATTCAGAAATTAAGCAGGTATTTGCCTGCTTTTTTAGTACTAGATTATTTTATTACAAATTTATACAAATTTATTCTTCTAAGATCTCTTGCTCCATCTGTGCCTGTGGAGTTATACCTTTCTCCATATTAGTCTCATACCTTCCTCAGAAGTCCTATTTGCTGTAGTTTTAGCTTAATGCTATTGAAGTAACTAACTGATTGGATGATACATAAAAACAAGAATAAAACCGAAATTAGGCTTCTCCCTTAGATATTGATGTGTACAGGTCAGGATATTTACATGAATTCAATTTGCATTTCATTTGAGCAGGAATTTTTATTTCTTTTAAGAGCATATTAATGGTAATAGAAGTAAAATTAGAAACACAGCTGTGGGATCTAGGTCTCCAGTACAAAGCAAAAACAGATGGAAAAAGATAGTGAATCTCTTTGGATTTTACAAAACTTTAACCCCTTCTGTGAGCAAAGAGTATCACAAATGTTTTGAAAAGAAGATATCAGAGCAGTGATTTTCAATATCTCAGTTGAAAAGATGCATATTTACCTATCACAGATAACAATCTCTCTTTGCAAAAAGAATATAAACTTTTTTCTTTTTTTTTTAATGGAAATTACATTTTCAACATGACAACTCTGAAGTGATAGGTATTAAGAAAAGATACGTAGTATAGACAACAGCTGGGTGTTCAAAAGTAAATTAAATAGTTAAGTACAAATGAGGATGCTGATGCGTTAGGCAACTGTGAAATTGTGCTAAAAATAGATAATTTGTTGAATATATTCTGGTAAAGAGATATAAGAACAACATAGGAGGTGACACTCTGGTGCTTTAAAGAAGCAGGAAGATAATTAAGTCTAATAAATGAAAAAATCCACACAGTAACATTCACTTCAAAGAGATGAACTACATACGAGTATTTAAGTTAGTAAACTGAAATTAAATGGATCATTAAAAGGCCTTTTTAAGAAGGATTTAAATTATCTAAAACACTAAGGTAGAATGTCAAATTGAATATGTATGACACATTTGAAAAGGACCAAAAAGAAGCTGGCTTTTTAACCATCAGAAATTGGCAGAGATAATTTTAAAAATGCATTCTTTAAAAAGTGAAAGCTATGTCCAGATGAAGAAAACAGAGACAAGCATAAATTTAAGCAAGTTACATGCAAAATTGTAAGCCAGGCCAAAGATAATTTGAGGCAAAAAAACTTTTTATAAAAGAATATCCAATGGCAAGGAGCCTACAGGACCAAAAGATTATCAGAGTGTAAAAGAAATGTTTAAAGAACAGAAGGCTACAAGAGAAAAAAAAACACCGCAATTAAATTAATTCTTTGCATCAATTTGCCAAGGAGCTTGAGTGACATCCAAACCACTGTTTTGGTTTCGATTGGGTTTTTCCTGGCATTAGGTAAGTAGCTGTCTCAGTGAAAGCATTAGTAAAAGAGGCCTTGGAAAATAATCAATAAAATGAGTAATAAGAGATTATTACAACCCAACAGCACTTAGACAAGAGCTGAGCAACTCAAGTGCAAAAACTCCAAAAGATGAAGCAAATGAATTAGCCTTTAAACTGGCCCCATTACTAGTGTAATAAGTAGGGAATATGACCAAAAAATCTTCGTCCAAGAGACTGGGTATGAACAGTGGAAATACAGCGCAGTAAGTCTGGATTCTACACCACTCAAAAGAGTCGAAAACAAAACAGAGGGAATAGGAAGGGGAGAAGTACTTGTAAAATTGTGAAATGTCAATGCAGCACTTGGAACCAGGGTTACCACTTCTCAGAACAGACACAGTACAGCTAGAAATGTATGGAGAAGGGAAATAATAGCTACTAAAAGTATACAGTGGCTTCTGTGATGGGACAGACTACAGCAACAGAAATGCCTGAGGAGAGAGGTTGCATTAAGCACATGGAATCATGACTGGCAAGGTGAGGATGGAGAGGGAATAAGTGCTCACTAATTCATAATGCAAAAAATTAGGGGCATCAGATGAAACTATTTTTTCAGTAGATAAAATAATAAATTACCCCTAAAAATAATCTTGTGGAACTTACTGCTCTAGTTCTATCAGATGCCAGTGTTGACAAATTCAGAGGGAAACGCTCACCAGGAAGTAGCACTCTTAACGGTACTGATGAATTCCTCAGGTCAGAAAACACTGAATGCCAGAATCTGAGGAAAGAAGTTATCAATTTGCATTTTCCCCAATGTTTTACTGCTACTAACATAGCTGCCTTCAAGTAATTTCACCAGATGCTGAGTTAAACAGATTGTATGGCCATTACAAAAAGCACATTTTGGAAAAAAAAACCAGTACCTCGTCACTTGGCTGTTTCTGGTCCTTATTTCACCATTTCTAATACATTAACACATATATTCTATTCATTTTAAACATCTTCACTCTCTCTAGATTGTGAGTCTAGAATTTAACTCTGCTCTCATATGAAAGTTTGAGCAGAAAAGCTGCATAAAAAGAAACTGTAGAAGTTTCTCCTATTAAACTCGTGCTCTGAAGTCTCCCTTGAAACAACACAAACATTTTCCCATGAGCCACTGATGGGCTCATGTAAGTAAGAGTTCATAGTTGGCCCTTCACTAAAGCCATGCTGGAAGCCTGAGATAATAACAAGGGCTCAGGAACATGGCCAGAATGGATGAATTCTGAATAAGAATTCAGTCTCACAACGTGAATTAGAAAATTCAGTTTCACTTCAAAAACTGTGTGTGATTCCACCCCATCCCTTTCAGAAGCCTTCATGAGGTGAAAGACAGTAAGACTGAGCGGCATGTCTACAAAGCACAACCTAGACCTTCATTTGAAGCTCATTCCTCTCCTAATGGAATACACGAAGAAAAAGTCACTATTTGACTGCTTTGATAGGTCAATAATGCTCCTTTTATGCAGCTTGAGTATAAATGTCTGTGGATTAAAATGGTATCTCTGAGGAGAATGTATTGAATCATTAATACTTCTACGCTAGTAAATCATTAATACATCTACACTACTAAGCCGCAGATTTTCCATAAGCAAACTATCTGCAAAAAGTAAAGAGGTATTTTTTTTGTAGAGACAATCCTGTCATATTTTGTAATACTGTGACTACTGTTAGACAATACCTAAAACCTTTTGATCTTACTCTACTCTCATAGCAGGTGCCAAAAATATGCAATACTAAATCTCACAAAAATTGGATGCTCCAATCTTTTTCATAGAAATTAATTTTACTTTCAAGCAGTTGAATTCACTTGCTCTTACTTCATAGTTCCCATATGACCAGTGGCCACCCTGGAATGGGTGCAGAGGACAAAAGTCCTAACAAAACTAAAAGTTATTTTGAGTCTTAAAAATTTTAAATATTCAGAAGAAAGGCCCTGACTCAAGCTTCCCATTTGCAAGAATTGTGATGACATTGTGTTTTCTCTCATTAGTGGCAAATGGAGATAAATGCTGAGGATTTCATATATTCTTCTATTTTTAAATTTACAATAACCAAACACAACAGAAAACAGATTCAGCTCCCTGTAGAGAGCATAAATATTTCTGCTCCAAATATTATTCTATGGCTGTTTTTTTCATGTTAAGATGCCCTTGGCAACTGAACTAGTTTTAGGTGTTCCTGTCCCCAACCATTTATTTGCACACCCTACACCTCAGTGCACTGCTGGTGCCACAACACAAGAGTATTTGTTTTTGTAATCAGCTTTGACGCCTTATAATAAATGGTGCTGGCTGATGGGGGAACGTGGATGTGTCCTATCCTTGTTTTATTATTTACGTATTCGTAAAGCAGGATCAGCTCCCTCATCCGTATCTCAAGTGGCACAACCACTGCTCTGCTGCTCTGCTGCTTCCCGGAAAGGAAAACACAGAGGAGGGAGAAAATCAGGGAGACTTACCTTCTGACCAAAGTAAGGAAGCCACTGACCAATTTCTATCATCAGCCGACAGCCTCAAAATTCTGCACAGTCATTTAATTATGAACCTTATCAGTTTCCTCTCAGACATGTCCCTTCCTTTCACATAGTACTGTAGGCTATTTTATAGTGGCAGAGAATACAGACTTCTTTCATTAATAAATACGTCTGTTTTGCTGTATTGCAATTCAAAATGATGCATGGTGATGACCATCTGAAACAAACAGTACTTACTGCCATAAGGAACTATACCTTTTCCGAAGAGATGTATGAAAATAGTTCACAGTGTATTTGTATAATTCTAAGACAGAAAATAAAAAGCTCAAAAGCAAGATACTACAAAGAAAAGTTCTCATACATCTGCAGAAAATGCAGAAAATACATGATTGAGATATACAAATAGGAACTTTGTAAAGCCCTAACCCTTGGTGAATTCACAGATACCTACTCAAATCTCTGCCCTTCCACTGTCATCAATGACCTCTGATTTTTGGACCACAGTTTATAATAGGGATAGTGCCACATTTTGATTTTAGTAACCATAACAGTTGAACAAGAAACTGAATTTCTCTGGGATACTGCAGATTATATGTAATATTTATATACATTTTTGCAGTATTTTTTCTGTGTACTGTCTGCATGTGAAATCGTTACAGGGACTCTGTGTGGGATGAGGAAAAGAAAAAAAAATAATTGCAGCACTTTTCATTTCTCCTACCCCAAGGCTTTTGAAGTGGACTGTTAAGAACTCAATGGCTATAATATCCCAGGCAGAACTCCTCAAGAACCATACTGCTGCTGACATAAAGAAGCCATGGTGCCACAGGGCTGGTGAGAATGGGTTTCTCATATTTTACTTTCTCCTTGCAGAAAATAAGGAGAAAAAATAACTCCCTCTCTATAAAACCATAAATAACAGCTTTCCTCTTAAGAGTTCTGCACTGGGAACAAGGAAATCTCTCACATTCAGGTTAGTATACTTACGATTAATTCTGCATTTTTAAGATAGCCAGATGCAGGAAAATCGTTCTTGAATTAAGTCAATTAATGCAGCCCAAAGATAGAACTTTGTTTCTTTTTGACATGCAGAGTGTTTTGTATTAAGACTTCAAGTAATTAACTAGCTAGTCACTGATCTAAGCATCAGGGAAAAAAAGATCTTTTGTTTTCTCTTCAAGTTGCTTTCAACTACAATCTCAAATAACATTAGCCTTCTTTTGTTGTGAGTTGGCATAAAAAATACTTGTTAGAAAATCTAATTTGGAAACTTCAAAAATGACGAAAAATGGAAATCAGAACATCCAGAGTCACTCTGGCCATGCTCCTTAAATGGCTGTTCAAGAAATCTCCCCACTTGGTTCCCTGAAATAATTCTACAGAAAGCTATCCCATTACAGCAAAAGACAGAGAAATGCAATGGGACTATTTTGTCTTGCTATTGTCGATTGGGCAGTATCAACCAAAGTTCCGTTTATGATCAACTGAAAGCCAGTCAGCTATTTTGGAAGATTCTTCTAAAGCTGTTTCCAGCTACTCAGGCTACAAGCAAAAAGCACCTATTCACAAAGCACTTTCCAACAAGACAGTAACAAGGTGGGATGACAAAGGTACACAGTAAAAAACATTCCCCGACAGTTTTCTCTTCTGACAAAGTTTCCTGCTATGACTCAGAGCAGCATGAGTAAGGCTATTACTCACATCCCACTCCTCTAAGGAGCGAACACCTGAGATACACCCCAGATGCACTTGCATATCCGCAGGGGTCCCAGCTACACTGCTTTGCTTCACTATGCTCTGATGGTCCCAAATTTCCATGAAGACACCAGACAACAGCAGCAGGGCCATTCAGGAGAAAGCACTCATTTCTGCGTCTGAGCAGAACTGACCTATTACTGAGGAATATCCTGCTGTAGGACATGGATTCTAAGTTCAAACCAGGTACAGCTGTCATCTTAAATCAGGCAATAGTAGAAACACTCCTATATGCCTGTTAAAGTATGGATGGAAAAAAACAACAACCAACCAACACCAACGTAAGAACTACAGCAAACGACTGAGAGGGTTTCAGCACAGACCTGCACCGACCCGTGAACTCCAGGAACACACATTCAGAGCAGGAGATGCTATACATAACTAAAGGTGGAAACATTATAGTATTGCCTTACAACTTGAAATGCATGTGTTTGAAGCTGGGGGTTCAAAATCCTAAAGTCCAAGGAAGATGACCTTACAGCTTACCATTTGGTGCTAAAGTTCACCAACAGACAACCACTTATTTCTTTTTAAACTCTGGATATATTGGCTGTATTTATTTATAGCAGATATTTTCCTTGCATAAAAAAGAAAACGAAGGAGCTATTCAGAACTATGCTGTGATGCTGCTGCTCTAGATATACGGACTCCTGGAGAAAGTTACTCAGTGGGCATTGAAGAGAAGAACTGGTGGCTCTTTTTATGAAATGAGGGATATTCTAATGGGTGTTAGATCTGGCAAGCATAATCCAGTTTTATTAACTTCAGAGAAAAATCTTGCCTGGTCATCTTCAGGTCAATAAAACATTATTTTTCACTCTAGCTTTCAGTTAGTGAATGTGCAGTAAGTACCATATTTTTTTTATTTCCTAATCACTGTATGACTGGGAATCCGATTTAAATGAAATTTTCTCCTGAGATATGAAGTTCTCTAACCTGTTAGCCTATTTTGGCAACATACTGACAACGTTAAAATGTCCCTGATGATATTCAGGACTCTTTCCAAATTGAGCTTTTATTTTTATCATTTAGCAAATTTAGTTTTCGGCTTATCTGCTCTGATGAGACGGTACTGCACACCAATAGAATTTGACTCCTTTTTCATTTAGGTGTACCCAGAGGTAAGTAATTTGTGGTTCTTGTTTTCAAAGAAAAGGGAGAGAAATATCCTGTGTTTTCACACATGATGTTCCCTTTTCTTTTACAGTAAAATTCAGAATAAAGAAAAAGCAAGCAAGACTGCTCTATGGTCAGTGGTAAGATTGAGAGAATTATTCTAAGTCAGGCATAGATTTTAAAGTATGACATGAAAGAAGGTAAGGAAGTAACCACAACAGGTAAGGAAGTAACCACAACAGCCATTTCACCTCAGAACCAATTTTTTATCCAAACAACTAAACCACTGCACATTTTAAAAACAAACTGAACACGGTACAACAGGCCTGTTGGGAGTGCGTTGGGAAGAGAAAACCACACATTTTAATGTACCAGATCAACAAGTTTCCTTTGCTTTTTACTTTTACGGCCTTCCTTTTGTCTCTGAATATTACAAGATAACAAAGACTGATTAGCTGGGCATGCATTAACTCCTTTAGAAGTGATGGGATTTATAATAGAAGCAAAGCTGCCAGTTTTCTCTTCTGTCTCTCGGGTAATTAGAGAATAACTGTCTTCCAGATGTGCTGGCAGAATGCACTACATCCAGTCTGTCTCTCTTACATTCTTTTCCTCCATTCAGTAATTTCTACGTTAAAAAGGAAGCATTATATTGTTTAGAAATTATGAAAATACACTGTTTACTGGACTGTTTACTGAAAAGTACTTAATGCACACAGTTTTTTGTGATACAGAAAAGTTGTTATCTTTGTATTATGCATCAAAGCTATGCAAATATAACACTCTTGAAGCCAAAACAGTAGGCCAGACCAAAAGTGTCCTGGGACATTCCCAAGCTGGCTGGAGCAACTCAATATTAATCTAATACCTTAGACTCACTCTATTTCAGCCCACTGCTTGCATTATCTTCTGTGGTACCAATTACATCACAGAAATATAGAGAGGATGATAGGATCCACTTACTGACAAATTCCCTGCTCTCTTTATTTTTAAATGATTTTCCAGCCCTTATATATTACCATACAAGCAATGGCATATATCTGCCAGGCATATAAATTCCCAGACTTAGGGTAAAACAATGAAGGATCAATTAAATGGAGTCTCATCAATCTCTTCAGAAAAAGTTATCTGTCTGAAGACCTCTGCTGTCTCCCTGCACATGGGCAATTGCACAACCTCACAAACTATTCTAATTGTAGGTAGTTATTTAGCTGTCGCACATAACTACGTAAATAAGATTCAGTCAAACCTAATAAAGATGCACAGTTTGTCATAGAATCAGAATTGTTCAGGTTGGAAAAGGCCTTTAAAATCATTGAGTCTGATTGTTAGTACTTTCCAGATGACCTAAAGGTTTCCTGTGCTGTTCTACTAAGTGCTAGTTGAGAGGCGTCCCTGCCCATGAGGGAGGTTGGATGATCTCTAAGGTCCCTTCCAGCCTAGGCCATTCTATGATTCTATGATTCTATGATTACAGTAATTTTTACATTTTAATCAAATTTTTGATTTTTATACTGCAAAATATGTGAAAAAATATTTCTTAATAAAACTCTCACTCTCAAAATCTCTGTAATACTATCTGAGTTGACATCAAAATTTATAGCTGCTAAGTTTTTTGTTGTCACTGTGGTTTAGCAAGCGAGGTCAGTGAATAGGTTCCCAGTCAGGTTCATGCTAGAGTTTACACTATTTGTGTTGGACATTTCATACTAGTTTAATAACACTACCTTACAAATGTTGTTAAGGACGAGCAAATTGTATTTGCTTTTTTCAACTCTTTCAAAGCAAGTTTGCAGACTTGATTTTTTGCATACTTGTCCCCATTACGGTTCTTCATATTTGTATAAAGTACCTTTTCAATTTAACAAAATTACATCAAATTCAAATCATATGTTTCAAGGTACTTGCAGTAGTAGCTCACATCACACCAAAAGTCTAATGTGTACGTTTTCTACTTCTTCATTTAGGTCACTAGTAAAATTTCTAGGGAGTGTGGTTCCATGACGAGCCTAAGGAAATTCCATTTTATACATCCTTTATTTTTAATAGTGACCTAGTGCTCCCTGAACACTATTTTTACAGTGTATCAATAGTTCCCAGAACTATTCACTATATTCAGCTGCTTCTGCATCCATTGGCACCTTGAATCCTGCATTCAGTTTTGGGCCTCTCACAACAAGAAAGACATCGACGTGCTAGAGCAGGTCCAAAGAAGGGCAAGAGAGCTGGTGAAGAGTCTGGAGAACAAGTCTTATGAGGAGCATCTGAGGAAACTGGGGTTGTTCAGCCTGGAGAAAAGGAGGCTGAGGGGAAGATCTTATCACTCTCTGTAACTACCTGAAAGGAAGTTGTACAGAGATGGCGGTCAGTCTCTTCTCCCAAGTCACAAGCAAAAGGACAAGAAGAAATTGTCTGAAGTTATGCCAGGGGAGCTTTAGATCAGATATTAAGAAAAAATTCTTCACCGAAGGGGTTGCTTTAAAACAGGCTGCCCAGGGAAGTGGTTGAGTCACCATCCATGGAGGTATTTAAAAGATGTGTAAATGAGGTGCTTAGAGATATGGTCTAGTGGTGGGCCTGGCATTGCTAGGTTAAACGGCAGATTTGATGATCTTGCACGTCTTTTCCAACCTAAACAACTCTATGGTTTCCTGAGTTTTCCTCACTTATGAGATGTTAGCAAAACCATTATGGATGTCTAGACACGATACCAGCTACTTCTTGTATAACAGCAGTGCCTACAAGCATAAGAACTGTATCAGTCTTATCACTACAACAAAGCAATTTTGATAAAGGATTAGAGATAATATGATAACTAAATGAGATTAGCAACAAGTCTATCCATATATCAGAAATATCTTAAAAGACCAATTATATTTGTAGACTGAATGACTTCAGATTAACAAAAAAGTATATATAATGGCTTTAGGCTGATAAATGTCATGTTAGCTTGAAACCCCTTTTCACAGGCTTCTGAAGAAAGAAAGAAAACACAAACTGTATCAGGGGATGCAAAAAGTTATACAAGATATGAGAAATCTCAGAAGCATAAATATAATGCCTAATGATATCAATACAAATTATAAAAGATTAGTTACTGAGAAGTTTAATGAAAGGTTATATAAGGTTATTCATCCATATATAGAACTGTGTAGGAACCTACTGCAGCTGCACATGATTCACAGCCTAGACAGAAATGTCTTTAGATTGCATAAAACTGTAAAAAAAACCACAAAAAAATTAAATGGGAGGGCATCTTCAGAATTAGTTACAGAAAACTGATCATTCTTAATATGCTATATTGACATATAAGTATAGTTAAGCTTTACTTACTATAATTATATATATATCTGTATTTATCTGCTTGTTGGGGTCTGGTACCCCAATCCTGGTTGTAACTTGGATGCAATACATTCCCAAATACTTTTATAAATCCTGCTCTGGAACAAATAAGAAAATAATTCATAAATATTTACAATGGTGAAGGGAGAGAATGCTACTTCTCAAAATATGCTAATGATTTGCAGTATCATGCAATAACAGCCACAAATGTTGCTGTATTTCCCTGAAAAAATGTAATTTACTTATATAATACAATGAATTAACTGAGGATTTCTT
This sequence comes from Apaloderma vittatum, assembly GCF_000703405.1. Lineage (NCBI taxonomy): Eukaryota > Metazoa > Chordata > Aves > Trogoniformes > Trogonidae > Apaloderma > Apaloderma vittatum. The sequence goes on from NW_009717863.1 coordinate 116,002, forward strand.
CCACTTCAGCAGTTCTCTTGTCGCATTTTTGGCATTTCCAATTCCATTTTATTTTACTCATACTTTATTAATCCTGACAGGGTAGCTAGTGACAACAGTACACCAAATTAACCTAAAGCCCAATAGCAAAATTAACTTTGTTTCTAAAAGACAGGAGCAGAGCCAATAAAATGTTTGTCTCATAACCTCAGCCCTTCATAATTAAAGTGCAGTGTATTATAATGAAGAAGAAATGAATATGTTCAGACCACAATTCACATTTACACGTATTATTCAACTATTATTCAGAGAAAATTCTGAGCTATGAGGTATCATTCAAATGTGATTCATATTTTGAAGTTGATTATGACAAGAATTGTTACAAAAGCAGAGCTGTGTTCATGCAGGAGAGCTGGGGCACTCAAACACTCAAAATAAATAAGAGTTCTCAAATTTAAAGTACAAAATTTGAAAGAATATTCACACAGAAATGAAAGGATACTAAGCTCACGTTATACCAATGGACCCTCATCTTTACAGATTGCATGGTAGAAGGAGTAAGTTTTATGATTTCTTTTTTTTTCCCAAAAAAAATGCCAGTTAGGATTGAGAAAGCATACTGGTATATCTGTCTTGTTGCAACTTTTTAAACCTCAGAAATTAACTACATGTAGAAAAACTTGCTTAACTTCTAAAAATATTCAAATCATATTATATCTTTTTTTTTTTGTTACGATCTTCCTGAAGTCTGTCACACAATTCTGAATGGTTCTACAATTTCTTTTTCTCATAAAATGCTATATCCACAGTCATTCACCAAGATAACATTACCTGACTGATGTATGCCAAATAACAGAGTATTGCAGCACAAGGTCTTCCAGATGGTTTTAGATTGCTTCTTCTTTTAACACCAGTTTTTGTAGTAATAATCATCTCAGTGAAAAGGCTAGAGAGAATGTTTGTGCTACTATAACTCTTCTTCCAACCACAAAAAGAAAAGAATAAAGAACTGGGGAGAGTTCATCCAAATAAATACCGTACTGTCTTTTCAGATACAAAATCTCAAAGAAACATCACCTTGAAAATACAGAAGACAACCCGTTCCTCCTCAAATCCATCTTGCTTTCCAAAACTTCGTAGAAAAGTGAATTTCACATGTAATTCTATCAGGAATAAATGGCAATTTACCACTGACATCAACGAAATTTTTAAAATAGCAAAAAACTGTGTAATGGATCAAAAATTTTTAATAAAGCTGATAGACTAAGAGTAGTTACAGTTTGCTTAATACTCTTATATTTCTTCCAGGCATCAAAAAAAAACCCCAACGATTTAGCACTCCATGTGCAATCTTACACATTTATCCTAGTGCACACTCATTATAATAAAGTTTTACATTTCTTGCTCAGAACTTTTATCCTCTGGATTTTTGTGTCATTACCATTCTTCTTGTCTACCTAACCCATTCCTAAAGCATTCAAAACACAAACCAAGACTCACTATCCAACAGTGTTAATTTGGAAATGCATCCCAGTCTCTTCTTTTTTGCCCACGTTTCCTTCTGTTTGTCATCCTTCTCCCTCCCAAGTCCTCTCTGCTCACGTTATTCTTCATCCTCCTGTTTGATCAGTCAATCCAGCTCCTTGTTCCACGGTCCTCCTCAAATTTCAGGCTGCCTACCTACCACTCCCCTGCACTCCTGCCTGAAATGCTATCACCTTTCAGTACCAAATCTATCCTTAAAAATACAAAGCTAAAAGAGCTTCTCAAATGACTATCCTCAGACACATCTCCTTAAACTCAGTAATCTATCTAGGACAGTTTATTTGTTCTAATAAACAAGACTTTTCTTCAACATGGTGTATCAAATGGCTGAACTGTAACAAAAAAAGAATTCAATGTAAGGGCTAGATTCTAGACTGAAGTACTTAGCATAAATATACAAAAATATGGCAAGGTATAAATATTTATAATGAAAAATGTCAGGAAATCTATTTAATGCTAATAAACTAGACTAAAATTTATATACAAGTGTGTCTACAAAGACAGTGTACTGCTACTTCCTGACAGGTGATAACTGCCCTACTTTATTGATTCCCACACTTTCTTTTATTTACTTTCCAAAGGCCTCCTTCCAGCTAGTTGGACCTAACTCAAGCAGTACACATTTCCTTTTCAAAGTACTCTACCCAAAACTGAGCAAACACTTCAGGATCTGCCTCCATTTTTTTCTTTTGTTAAAGAAGCTGGGTAAAAAATGTTGCTTCCATCAGTCAAAGCCAACATAACAGTGGCTTTTCAGTTCATAACTCCATAATCATTGTTTGTTTGCATACTTATCATTGTAGCATTTTTAAAAGGCTTATTTCTCTTTAAAGAAAATTCTTACTGCAGGCCCAGCTCACTTTAAAAATAAATTATTATTTATAGCTTCCCTTCGACAACAAAGATTTAATTCCAATGACTTGCCATCTCTTCAGAATTTCTTGATAAGTCTTTGTTTATCCCAAGGCAAAAGCAAGCATTCGAGAAATTATAATACATTGAAATAAGCATAAATACATAAACTACATATTGGCCTTCCTTCAGTAGCAAACAGCTTTGTGATATATTTTCAGCAAATGGATCCTAAAATGACGTATTGTTTTGCTTTGTTTCGCCAACGCTTCTTACAGCCTCATGCTTAAGACAGGCTCAATTCTCTGCTGAAAACATAAGAGTCACACACCACAGTAGGTAGTCAGGTGTAAGTCTAGACTCTCTCGACGAAACAGAGAAAATCTAGCTTAAGCCTGGAGCAAAAGTTTGGAAAAAAATAGCGAACCATTACAGTTTATTAATTCAAATGTTAACTACTACACATCAGTATTTCTAACTTTTCTGCATTAAATGATATCTTGACATCCTGCCTCGATGAGTAGAACACTTATAACACATCCTTCCTTTTCCATCAACACTAAATTCAAATTTTATTCTGAGTCCATATCATTTTAACCATATTACTAGTGAAATAACAAGAGTAACCAAAGCTCCCAATCTCTTAAACTGTAAACACAAGGAATAAGAGCCTAATTATCTGCCATGAATTTTTAAAACGCTCTGAGTATAAAGTTAAATTGTTTTAATAAGGAATTTTATTCTTTTCCAATGGAGTCCATTCCATCTGTATTTTTCTTCATAATTTACTTTCACAGGAGTCAACAGGAAAAATCCACCTACATAAAGCTTTCCTTTTACAAGACTGTTTTGCCACCACACTTTTGAATTGCCTAACTATTTTTGAAAATACATCAGAGAAATAATGACCAGCCTGTGCAATTAATAAAGATATCTCTATACTCAACAATATATTTATTAGATTTCCTTCTTATAATATTTATCCCAAATAACACTTGGTTTTGATCCAAAATTCTATTACTTTGTGTTTTTTGTGACAAGGAATGAATTTGCATGCTTTCAGGCAATATCCATAGAAAGGAATTTCAGAAGGTCTTATGCACTCAAGACAATGTTAAAAAAAAAAATTATACAAACCAAGAATGAATACAGGAACTTTAAAAAGTTTTCTAGCTTAAAAACCCCACCAAACAAATAAATAAAAAAATCCCCCACAAAACAAAAAAAAACACTAAAAGTTTCACAAGTAAATACAGAGACATCATTATATACATGTCCTCATTTCCTTGATATTTAGTCTATAATACTCTAGACTCGCTCCCTTTAAACTGTTGAACTAACCTCTTGGGGAAAACACAGTTCAGTTTGTTGTTAAAGAGCAGAGTTTCTAAAAACTGAACAGAGTATCTAAGGTCTTCAGAATTTTATAGGTACTCAAAGCTTTAAAAACAAGGCTTGTGACATCGAAGTACTATTCAGAAGGAATAGTGAGCATTTTCCAGCACACATATTCACAACAGCTCCTTTTTTACTCGAGGGAAATATTGTTTCATTCAGAACCCCATGCATTCCTTTCAAGACAATGCTTTTGAAGATGTTAGCTGTATCTTGCCACTTCTTGCAAACTACATAATAGGAAAACAGACAAATAGTAAAAAGGATGCTATGTTTTGTTTTAAAGCTGGGTAATTCTTTCCATACTGGAGAAGGGTTGCATTCAGGTCATTTTGACTTTTGTACAACTTGGAGACTCAAAACATAAGACAATGCCTACTTCTGTGGTCTAAATCTGTGTATAGACTATTTTGACTTATATATTTTCTTTACTGCTTGTGTGCTGTGTGGCTCATGGCTTCAAACTACAAGAGGGTAGATTACAGACTGGATATAAGAAATAGATTTTTTTACAAGGAGGGTAGTGAAACACTGGAACAGGTTGTCCACAGAGGTGGTAGGAGTCCCATCCCTGGAGGCACTCAAGGTCAGGCTGGATGGGGCTCTGAGCAACCTGATCGAATTAAAGATGTCTCTGCTCAGTGCAGGGGAGTTGGACTAGATGGCCTTAAAAGGCCCCTTCCATCCCAAACCATTCTACCATTTTATAATTAATATCTTTTGTTATCAGAAATTCTATACGTAGTAAAAACTGTCCTCTATAAAGGCTGTATATTTATAAATATGGTATTTGTCTACTAAGGCCTAAGGATGTAGCTTATTCATGCTAGGAGAATCAAATAATTACTTTCAATTTTGATATATTGAATATCTCAGGCCCTCTGAGATTTACCACAAGAAGAAGCAATGAGTGACAGCGAAATGAATTTCCACTATTTCTCCACAATTAACTGTTTTTATTGAAAGTTCCTGTATTTTTCCCAGTCCACTCTCATTCTTCGTTTCCTAAGTCAAAATTTTCATCCTTTTGAACTTTCAGGTGTACAAGGATCATGTCTTACAACAACATAAAAATATCACAGATTGTTTTACAAAGACTATGAAAACATTGTTTAAAGGGAAGAAAAAAGATCCATATGCTACTTTCTAATTTTTTTTTCCATGCCTTTTTTTCTTTCATTGTCATGTTCCTCTTAAGATGAATTTCAGGGAACACCAATGCACAGAAAGACTTTGTAGTCCAACTCCTCTTGAAATCAGTCTAGAACAGAATCAGTAGCAGATATTTCAGGTGGACACACGTTCATTGACACTTTCTGTGACAGATCAAAGTGCATGCACATACTCGTTCTCTCCAATGTAATAATATGGGAAAACTTCAGAGGAAGTCTATAGAAGGTGATTACTACATCTTTGTAATTTGACATACTCTTAGGTGGACATCAGATGTCACTATGATTCCAAAGGTTCATTGCAGAAACTATCAGCATTTTGTGCAACTCCTAGAACAGTGAATTAAAAAAAAAAAATTACATTCAGAATTCATTCTACTTGCCTTGACACATTCACAGCATCTCAATTTTGGATAGTCTAGAAATTATAAAATTTAATCCTGAGATGTTACTTAGAAAATTTTATAATGAAAGATGACTTAACAGCAGTTATATCAGCATAGAGGTTAATATTGTCACCAACTTTTTATAAACAAAAAGTCATCTATCCTAGTCTAATTCAATATATACAATTGAAATCTATATTGAGTTCTATATAAAGAGGAAGCGTAGAGAATGATGCAAAATGTCAAGAGCTTCTATTTACAGCTACTGAAACTGTAACAAAAAAAGAAAAAAAAGAAAAAGAAAAAAGAAGAAAGAAAAAAGAAAAAAGAAGAAAGAAAAAAGAAAAAAGAAAAAAAAAGAACAAGTCAGGTTTGAAAGGAACTGATCTTTTGAAGTATAAAATATTATCTTACTGTATAAACATAACCACACAAAAGCAGAAACTCTGTTCAATATCTTAGGCACTGTCCTTGAGACTCACTTGTCTGAATGTTTGGAATTTGAAAAGGATCTCATTTCATTTGCCCTTCCATAGTGCACAAACTGTAGGAATTCCATAAGCTGTCATTGAATTTTCCTTTTAAGAAGGAGCAGGGATTTGTTTTAAATTGAAGCTGAACAACACATACTTGTGCTTCTGTAGCAATACCTGTGATAAAACATTCTTCTAATACGTTTCTTAATGATTACTTAAGTAGCTCTTAAAATAGCAGATATGTTGCTTCTGGGTAGCAAAATACCCTGTCTGTCCACATGATACTACTTTTATCTTTTCACTTGATTTTCAGATACTGACTTAGCTAAAATTATACCTTTCAAATTGAACTCCAGCCTAGTTTGCTCCAACATCACCTCATTTCTACTGGTTATGTGAATTAATTGGTGCTACTATATAACAACTTCAAAAGTGGTAAAGAGCATGCTGTTACTCAAAGTTGATTTCTGTATAACTAACAAACTAGAAAATTTACATCACAAATTATAATTGAGAAATTAGAGTTTGACACTATCACAAGGCACTAGAATTGTAGAAACATGATGACTAGCAGACACCAGCTTATTTTAATATGCTTGTAACAGAGAAACGGTATCCTCAAAGGCCACTATGTTATTTTACGCTATCTTTTCATTGTCTCTAAAAATACACTATATTTTTCTTAGATAGATCAAAATATATTTTTTTCAAATTTACTATTGAGATACCATTATTCTATATTTAGTGCTGGGGATACACTGCAAATTCATCATAGAATTTGAAATTCAAGGTCCTATTCTATGAAACAGAAATACATTAAATTCACGGAAAATCTTAATTATTTGTCTTTGATACACTTTGGAAAGCTAAGTCCTAGGAACCACAGATTAACTCTTTCTTTGCTAGGGCCTGTGAGGAATTAATACACCAGCACATGACTTAAACCAAACCCATAACGCTATACAGAATCCTCCTCCTCTTAACGGAAAATCACTCGCTCCTGCTCCATGACTTAGCCCTTATTATCTTGCTACAGAAGAAATCAAAGGATACTACGATGGCAATTTGACTTACATAAGACACACCATCTGAGTCTTCCTTCCTGTTTTCTAAGAGATTACTCTTCTGAACACAGATTCTAGACAAGCCACTTCTGGCTAACTACTGACCAAGAGTAGGTTTCAAAACCTATCTAAAACCTAATTTCATGCCTGTTTACAAAAGCCAACAAACTTAAGGCATAATGTGGATTCAGGGTAGTCTACAGTGGTCAATGACCTTTACTGGTCCTTTGCTGTCACTGGTTGGTGGGAATCCATTGATTTTAATTGTCCCGTACTGACACTCACATTCCAGCTGGTGACAATGGCAGAACAATTTACTGAATGTATCTGACTGCTTTTCTGAACAGAAAGCCCGAAGCATGCTGCTGGGGATCATCACATAGGCTAAAAAAAATCTTCAGAGTCCTAAAGCAACCGTTCTTATCCTCATTCTATTCCACATTCACAGCTATGTGTGAACTGAGCTGTAACATCTGGAAAATCTCACCTGCATGATATGTCAGTAACACAGATCACTATAAAGTCTAACTAATCACAATCTATAACTTGTCATCCTTTCTCTCCCCAAACCCAGCTACAGTCCTCCCTCACCCTAGTCAACCCCACCCCCCTCCCAACCACCGGTGTGTACCAAGAATGCAAGGCAGACCTGTGACACGACACATCTGCCTAACTTTGGGTCCAGTTACAGACCGAAGTGAAATTACTGAACATTAGCAGCTCAAGGACTCAGGGAAGCAAACACCAACATTGAAAGTTACAAAATTCTAGAGAAAAAAAAAAAAAGAAGAGAGAGGCTAGTTGGTCTGCGTGGGAACTGCTGGGTCTCCAATGTTATTCACATCAGCGCTGGTGGTGCAGGACAGACACACAGCAGCCCTGAAAATCCCTCCCAGTGAGCTGCAGGTACCAACCTCTCCTAACTGCTGCCTGCCTTGCCCAGGAAGACTCTTTGCTGCCTCCTAGGAGTGGTGAGCATGTTCATGCTTAGCCTAAGAGCTCATTACGAAATTATTGCTTTACAATTTTGAGTTATGTGTATCTTGTTTGCAGAACCTCTTTGTGCCTTGCTAAAGAAGCCCAACCAAATTTACCCGTAACAACCTCCACTACTGTTCACATTTTAGCTGGATGAGTAACACCTGGCTTATACCAACTTGGGGTAAAGGGTCATATGCTTCAATTTAGCAATGGAAAATACATTCAGGAATTTTATCTATATCATCATCTTCTTTGTTTAAAAATTTGTATCTGTAAACTAGATGACACAGATTACAATGTAGGACTGCTCCTGAATTTATGATGGTGAACTACAATAGTTTATGTTTTATGTAAAGAATGTGTTCCACTATCTATAGCTGGCTCAGACAGTGCATTTCATCTTAGCAGGTTATAGACTGACCACATATAATATATGCCTTCCTGCCTCCTCCTGGCTTCAGCAACGCCTGGGCATGAAGCCACATACCCTCAGAAATATACAGCACTTACACAGGACAGCAAGAAGCACACTCAGAAATACAATAAACTGAAAATATGCCAGATCCCAACATTGAACACAAAATCTTTATACTCATCTACAAGATAGCAAATGCTTAGGTGTAGGACACTAAGGGAATACACTAAGCAGTGTCTGATACAAGGCTGAAAAGAACTTGGGATACAAGAAAGACAATGAGCTTCTGACAAACTCTTTCTGACCTATCGTCTTAAGTTCTTCCACATGCAAACCTGTACCACATGCTACAACATACTCATAATGAAGAAAAGCTATTGTGGTCAGAGGGAAAACAAAGCCATAAGATAAGCAACAAAAATTAGCATGACATAAACATGACAGATCATATTTTTGCATTTGTAGTGTTTCCTGGGAGCTTACACAGGTCTAGTTTTTATTTAATTATCACAAGAGGTAATAAAGTTAGAGGCATGCCAACAGGGAATAGGTCACTACTGAGAGTTGTTAACTTCTTATCATAATTCACTGCTCTTTTAATCACTCAGCAGCTCAATTAATTAGCTGTCAGAGGCTACAAAATTCTTCCCCAAATCTAACTGTAGTACATAATTTCTTACTTATATTCCACATTATAAATACATATATTTCAACTCATTTCAATATATAAAAATATATTTCATTACTGTGTGAACAGCTGATTGGAACGTAACCTGAAAGGATGAAGTATCAGGTGCATGATACTTAGAGTTACAAAATCTGTCATCCTATCAGTATCTGAGAATCCTCTCAAATAAATTTACAGTTTATAACATGAAATTTTCATTACAAATATCAAAGTGCTTCCAAGCTAATTGTATGAAAAGCAACCTATTTGAATGGCTACCAGCACGCTGAAGTCAAAATCTAAGACAGTACTCAAGATTATTTCCTTTGAAAGAACATGAGCATATGTATAAATTGCCTTAAAATAAATAGGACTAAGCTGGCTCACATTTACAGCAGGATAAGAGCATACAGCTATTGATCTGGATATGTCTTGCAGATATAGCTATACTCAAAGTTACATAAGTGTCAGGGATTAGCTGCACAAGATAAATTTCTGCATTAGATTTCTCATTCTCCCATTGTCACTTTTTCCCACCTTACTGTCATGTTTAACACCTACTTCTCCTTCCTTCTCCTCAAGTCCTACGCACTTATACACAAATATGCTTTCACTGCTATCAACTATTTGGTCCATATGTTCAAGATATTTTCAAGAACAGAGAGTAGTTTTGAAAAAAAACCGTTACTTAGAAAACCACGCTTTCTTTACGGCTCTACTCAAACTACATTTTTCAGTTTTTCTAATAGTGAATGTTATATGATATATAATTAAATGATAAGAATGTATGAAGTGCAATACAATGGACATTTCCAGTACAGCAACAGTATAATTATGCATATATACCTGGGCAAACATGACTGAAATAAATGTAAGTTTCATTGTGAAGTTAGACTTTAGGTTCTGATTCAGAACCTATATATTTATGTTATTATACATATTTTACTACATATACAGCTTAGCAGTTGGGTTTAAATCCACTATATGTTCAAGTCACACAAAGAACAACATTTTTACTCATGTTTTGCTTTACCAGTTAGTAAGTCCTTGGTCTTTTGTTCACGGGTGAAATCACTGAGACAAATAAAGTAAGTTTTCACTGATCTGCAACTCATCTAGAGGACATGTATTAGGAAATCATGAGTTTCTCTTATTAACACACAGACAAATGTATACTATAATCTGAACAACTTTTTACAGGAAAGTACAGTTATTTTACGAAGTCTCAAGTGAACTTTCCTAATCTTCTCATTAAGTCAGTTTTAAACATAAATTCTGAGTTGGATCTGAGACTTGTTTAAAAACATGTCTGCTGTTAGCTTTTTATAGAATTAGTTTTGGAGAACAGATGGACATTTGAATATCTTCTTAAATATGAGTGTTTATATAGAACTTTAGGTAGAAAAAAAGGCTGCATTTAGAGAAAATATCCAACAGGAAGGTAAGAAAAAATCCAAAAGAATGTCTGAAATTTGTCAGGCTACCTCTTAAAGATAACAAAGTATCTGTAACTGAAGATGCCACCAAGTAAATCAGATGAGTAAAGCTCATCTTTGCAAACATGCTGGAAGACCCATATAGACCTTGCCTAGTTTCTCAGGATCTAGTCTACCTTAGTCTCCATCCAATTTTCTACTCATACTGAAAATGTACAATATATGTCCTCAGTTACTAAATGATTAAATGACATTAATATTTATTGGCAGTTCTGGTTTTATTGTGGTTAATTTTTGGAATTTAGGTGCTAGGTCTCATATTTTCATTTTTGTATTCTTGAACTTTTGGGGATGTGATTTATAAAATAACTTGTAATTATTTACACAAATCACTGTATCAAGAATAGAATGGGCTTCTTCAAATCTGAATTATGCTTATATACAAAATTATATGGATTAAATACTGTTCTGAGAGTGTGTTCGGCAAGAAGCAAAATTTTTAGGACAATGCAGATCAGAATCACATAAAATATGGAGCTCAAATCTTTACAATAAAATGAATTACTTTCCCTTACTTGCACAGCACAATTTCTCATATTCACTACATGCTTTCATTTTTTTCTTTCTTTATCTTTGTATTTTTATCTGCCTTTGTAGACTAAAGAATGAACAGTTCTAATACAACAAAAACTGAAGCATTTTCAAAGAGATTAAGCATGAACTAGAAAAAAGAACATACAAAGCCAGTTACTTTTGGCCTTAACTCAATGCAGACTTCGAGCAAGACTCTGCTGACTAACACATTGCATTGCTGTAGGTCAGCAAGATCTAATATCTGACTGTACTGAGAAACAAATGAAACCATTCATTGTAATCTGCCATGAACAAACAATAGCAAATGCATCAAATGGAAATAATGGAAAACAGTGCAGAATGAGCAAAGAGAGCTTCAGAAATAAAGCAGGGTTGAATTTTTTTTCTGTACCTCTAACCACCATCACTTCTATATAATGTACATCTCTATTCATATCCAAGACATCATACAAATATATTATTCATTACTTACTCGTATAATTTCTCTCAATGTCAAGTATGCTTCTAAAATTGGTGCACGATATTCCATATGAGTTATGCTAAAAAGGTGTATTTCTTTACTGCAGACTGCATGGGGCTGTGGTTTTGGTTTTGTGGCCAAACACACTGATAACACAGCAATGTTGTGGCTACTGCTGAACAATGCTTGCACAGTGTCAAGGCTTTCTTTTTCTCCCACTTTGACTCTGGCCTCAGTATGGGACAGCAAGAAGTTGGGAGGGAAAACAGCCAGGACAGCTGATCCAAATTAGCCAAACGGATATTCCATATCATGTAACATAATTTTCAGCAATAATAACTGGCACAGAGGAAGGAGAAGAGGTGTGAGGGGTTAACTCCCGACGTGGCTGATGCTTGGCTAACAGCTGAGCATCAGTTTGCTTGTGGGAGGTGATAAGTGATTTCTTTCGCATTGCTTCGTTGTTGGTTTTTTTTTTGGTTTTTTCCCCCCCCTTTCCTTCATCTATTAAATTGTCTTTATCCCAAACAGACGGATTTTCTCATTTTTGTTTTTCTTATTCTCTCCTCCGTCCTGCTGGGTGGGGGGAGTGAGTGAGTGAGGGGCTGTGTGGGTACTTGGCTGCTGGCTGGGGTCAACCCATCACACAGGGCTAGGTAAATGTAGTTTTAAATAGTATTTATATCTTTGCCATGAACTGTCAGAACTCTTAAAAGAGAACCTTATGTTACCCTAAGGAGACCACGGCGATGTGTTCTACTATATTACATTGCTCTTATCATACTCTACTTGTTGAGCAGAGCTGAAAATGAAACACCCTTCTTCAGTACAAATCTCCATGTAAACAAAAGGATTATGCTTTTCATATCTGAGAAAGAATATTAGTAACTTGACTGCAAAATCATTTCTCAGGAACTCTGTCACCCGAGAGCCTATCAGGCCTCCTTCTCCTCAACGGTGTAACACGTTCTATGGACAAGATAATACTCACATCTTTAAAACATCAGTGAATGACATTAGTTGTTCAAGAAGTGTCACAAAATTGAAGCTTACAGTAACCAGATGAGTATCAGCTGGGGTTTTTTGTGTTTGCTTGTTGTGTGGGATTTTTTTCTACTCTAACATTTCATCTGGCATTGCAATTATTCTTCTACATAAATTCAGAGAACACAGAAAAAAATCACTATCATAAAACACATTTATTTGGAATGCCTGTGTTATTTGGGAACAGGCAATGCATGGGAGATATACAATCCTAGTTCACCAGGTTACATATTACTCTGATAAACACAATGCTTCTGAAGAAAAATACAGTAAAAGAAAATGACACAGAATGAAAGAAACACATTAATCAGAATAACAATAGAAATTGGCTACGGCAAATTCAAAAGAAAGTAGAAAAAACATTTGTAATTTTCAAGAGAATAAACAAAACAAAACAGCATGCAGTAAGGCAAGAGATAATGGCAACTCCAGTAAAACAGTAAACACCTATATTTAAACTAAAACAAAGTTATCTACAATTAATATATATCTAAGGAACATGTGCCCTTACATCCATACATCAGTAACAACTGCTCATCTATCAGTAAGAATCTCTATGTATTTACTTTTCTAAATAATTTTAAACTAAAAAAAAAAAATCTATACCAAAAGTCACTTTGAAGGGAGGGGTCAAAGCAGACATGGCATTGTAGATTAGAACTTAGTTTTCCCCAAAAACCTTGAACTACTTGTCTTGAAATTTAGTTCATCTTAACCGATATAGTATTATATGTTGCTTTTGTTCTACGAAATTTTCACCAAGCAAATCTACCAAACTCTAGCATTTCTTCCAAGAATAAAATAACTTCTGAGGAAAAGCAACTGTTTCAGGACTCCATGTCAAATTAACCTTCCGCTATAAAGGGAGACACAGGAAGAGTACCTTTTAAAATGCAGTTATTGGAAAAAAAAGAAAAAAACCACACAGAGTTGTTTTCCTGTGATTACTCATGACCTATTTTTCTACAACATTATGGGAAAGCTTACGATCTGCATTATGTACATTTATTCTGTATGGAAAGAAACTAAACTAAGTTATTATCCAAGAAGCTACGTGATCACATTTACAAAAAAAACCACACAGAAGAGCCATTTTTTTCTGTAAACCCACTCTCTCTGTGTGTTACATAACTTTTAGAGTAGGTCAATTTGTACTTACATCTGAATTGCACTAATTCACTTCCTCAAGTATTGCTTTGAGGCAGAGCATATATATACATACATACATATAGGCATATATATAAACACACACACACACATATATATACACACAACTGTGGCTATGCTAAAAAAATAAACAGGCAACTCCTGCTCCAATCTAATAAAAGTGCACTTCTAATAAATCAAGCTTTTCCACGGTAAAAAAAGAAGCAATTGTAAATTGTGAAACCTTAGGACTAAAGTCCTAAGAGAGAGCAAGAGAATTCATACAAATAGCACCTGTGAAAAGGGATGGTGAGAATGACAGTTTTGGATGCTCTCTGACAAATGGGTGATGACCATAAACACAGAAAGCAGTAGCAGGTGTTGGAATGCCAGTAACCTATGAAATTAAAATGGAGCACATTGAACTGGCCACTCCAAAGGCCATGGAAAAAACGCAAAACAATGAGATGATTGCCCCTGGTGAAGACAACCACAAGGGCAGGTAAACAAGGAAACTCACTGGGAAGCTACGCACATTAAATGGGGTCATCAGGGTACAGGACTTATTATGGGGGAGGAGAATTTTGGAATAATGCTGAGAGAATACTCAATACTGTGCAAAACTTATTACGAGTTATTTAGGGAAAGGACTAAAGACATGGAAAAAGAGTGGTCAAGATGGATCCAGGAGGTATAAAAGTGGGAAAATCCGAAAGGACGGAAGCGGCTAGTCACATGTAAAGAGGTTGCTGGTCAGTATGCTCGCCTGACCGAGCCCTGCAAGTCAGGGAGACAAAGGGTTCAACCTAGGTGTGTGCGTGTGTTGCCAGGACAGGGAAAATGAAGCCCTCCACAACAGGCTTCCCTAACAACATAAATGAAAATAGGATTGGGACAGATCACTTGTGCCAAAAAAATAACAAGAAAATGTTAAGTGCAACCAAAACAGGGTGTTTGAATCATTTGTTGAGGAACACATGTCTGTGTGTTCATGGTGGTGAAGTTACTCAGCTGTTACACGGTAGTGCTATTCACTTACGGTAGAGAGAAAAATTATAAACAATGGCACTGCCTTGCTAAAAATTAAATTTGGATAAATATGCATCTAATTGCGTTTCTAGGTAATCAAATTCCTCCCCATATGAAAAATACTCTGCTATATTCAATTACAGAAGTCAGTCTTCTTCACTTACATGTGCAGTGTCTTCAGTAACCATTAATTATCCTACTGCAAGCAGGTGGATGGTTCTGGAACTTCCTCCTCCATCAATAACTTTGGTAGAAAACGTACATTCAACAAACGTTACAATTTTCAACGGAAAAAAAAATCAGTTTTCATAGATAATTGTAGTGTTCTTTTAGAAAAGTGTTCCCAATTACATAGAAATATCCATCCTTCAAGTCAAACTGCACTGAAGCCGAAGGTAATCAGTTTTCCAGTCCTTTCAGTCCAGAACTGGAGTGGCAAGGAGATACAGATCCCACAGCTGTCAAATTTGATCAAGTGAGTAACGCTCTCAGACACCTCAAGACCTGTTCAGAAGCACATTAGAAATCCTGGCAAGCCTAGATAACAGGTTTACAATCTGGCCAAGATGCTCTGCAGACAAAACTTCTAGGACCTGGGATTTAAGAATGTTTAGGATATTCCAGCAGAAAGAGAGAGTCTCAAAAGTTTTGAAATGACACATTTTTTCTCTAAATAAAATTTCAGAATTTCTGTTCTGTAGAAAATTCCAGCTGCTATTTCCACTACAGATTTTATTCTTCCTCGTTTGTTTTTGGTTCAGACTATTGTATTGCATTTTTCATTTCAAATCGGACAAATACATCTGCTTCTGGAAGAGTTGATCCTTTCTGATATCTATATAGAGATATAGATAGATAGATATCACTAAACATAAAATCAGATTGCTGATCTCCTGAAAGACTTTCCACAATTCTAAAAATTATGGTTTAAGAATATATCAAGGACATATGTTCATACATACACACACACACGTATGTATATACACATACATATACTATTTGTAAAAGCTTTTTCTCATGTCTACCTGAATGATGTCATTACTCTGCTTTGGATACCTATTAAAGTTTTCTTTCCCTCCTTGGTGGAAATATATGATCTTGTAATGAAAAGCTTAATTTCTGGATATTTATGGTTACGGTAAAAGTTGCAAATACACAGATTGAAGAAAGATTTATTTTTTCACAGTGACTGCAGCACAAGAGTACTGTGTACTTCCATTTGTCACTGACATGAGATGTGACCTTTTTAGATACAGTTTCTTCATCTGTAAAATGAAAATTATATTAACCTACTGTACATCAGAACATTAACTTAATTAACATTTTGGGGAAAGAAAGCTAAGAAATAGTTCGATGAGAAGCACTTAGAAGATAAATATTACTGTGACAAATCACAAGACGTCTGAAACAGCTGTTTCTAACATCGGGATTCATGTTGAAAAGGAATACCAGAACCTTACTGATCATTTCAGCCTCTTATTAAAACATCTGAAGAAGGTTGCTTGTACTTTTGGCTCTCATATTCTCATAATTATGTCCTAAGATTTGTAGTAGCTGTATAGTTAGATAAACTTATAAATAAGGAGAAGGAAAGAGATGAAAAACTCATTCATAAGCAGATCTTACATTTATGACTTTCTAGTAATTTCCATAGTAACAAGTTGAAGTATCATAAGTACAGACATCATGAAATTACGACATCTTAATATTGAATAAAAGCAGCAGTTAGGAAGTGGAAATGCTAATAAGAAGTAACAGAAACATGAATCAAACCTGCTAAAATAATGAAATCTCATTTAAAACATCTGTAAACATTTTTTGGACAAGCTCTTAAAGTTTACTTCCACCTGGAGAAATGCCACTTACCAATACACGGTTTTCACACTCATTTAACCCACATCACATGTAAACAGTCTCTGACAGGTATTATTTCCATTATTACAGTCTATTATTACTGTCATTTATTCCCCATGTGAAACAATACAATTCATATTTATTTCAATATTTACGTTAAACCCTAAAACTGATGATAAAATATTATAAAAATGAGGAAAACTGCCGTGTATTTTGGCATACATTTTCCAAATTTTTGTTTACTAAACTTTCAGCCTCTTAAACACAAAAGTGTTATAACTAGACCACAAGAAATCTAGGAAACAAATTCAGTGTACATTTCCCATTCCACGCATTTACTTCAAAAAGTAAATGTTGCAATGGCAGTAATAAAAATAAATAGCGACAATCTAAGAAACTGAAAATCTCATAGCTATCATGTTGTTCTCCACTCAGCAGAGTATGATGCACTTTGACTCAGACTTCCTGAGACATTTCCTGTCTCAGGTATGCAAAAAATCAAGCTGAGATGTCATTGGAAGAAATGAAGTTGAATTAATTTAATTCAGTGAATTATTTTAATAGAAATAGTGACAGATTAATGTAATTTTAATGCAGCTATTACTTGCATCCCAAAGAAGAGCGTATATATTTTGATTCTTAAACTTTTGCTTCTCTCACTACAACTATCATCTTCCTTTTGTTACTGTGTCCTTTTATTTCCATATCTTAAATTTCACCATAAGTCATACTTTAATTTTTAATGGGTAAGCCTTGTTCTCAGTGTATGTTTGTGAATATGAAGAATAACAGTGTCATGAATATCATCAGTGTCCTGGTCTTATGCTTCATAAAATATAAGAAATAATAATTAAGTATCTTGTTCTATATCCCTGTCCTGGAAAGTTGTTCAGATTTTTAACATACAAATAACCACAAAGTTTTTCACAACACGTACGTCAAGTATACATGCTTATATATTTGTACATCATGTTGGTTGACTACATGTCTAATGACAGTGGAAGAAAAACTAGCAATCCAAGGTGAAGAAGGAGCATTAGCTCTCTAACAGAGAGCTCTTCAACCACCTGCCTAGGCAGCTTATTCCAATGTCTGACTACTCTTTCTGTGAAAAAAATTTTCCTAATGTCCAGTCTAAACCTACCCTGTTGCAGTTTGAAGCCATTCCCTCTTGTTCTGTTGCCAGTTATCAGTGAGAAGAGACCAGCACCAACCTCTCTACAATGTCCTTTCAGGTAGCTGTAGAGAGTGATGAGGACTCGTCCCCTTAGCCTCCTCTTCTTCAAACTAACATTTATACTTGTCGTGTACATTCCCCAGTGCAATACTTACAAATTATTTTTCTCTGGATTTAACTTGAATGACACCTACTAAATTAATTATTATTTGAATAAAGGGGCAGGGAAATGTAAAAATATGAATCAGTGGCTTTTTTTAGAGAATTTTAATAATAATTTTAAAACTGACAACTCAAGGGAAAAAAGCTAATAAATAAAAAGTGGTTTTACACTACCACACAACATAATAATTATTGTGGATATGCAATAACTAAAGGAAATTTCTAGAGATGCCTTAAGGCAAGCAAAAAGTAATATCCAATATCCTTTGATCTATTTTGTGAAAGCTTAACAATACTTTTTGAGCAGAATTTGAACTAGTGCTCTTATCTTCAAGTAAAATCCAGAAGCCAAAATGCAGGGCTCATTGAATTCCTCAACTAACCTTCTCTAGTAATGATAAATACTGATTCTGTTAGATATTCCTTGCTCTGTTCCTTCACTCCTCCCTCCTCCCCTCACCTCTTCTCCCAGGTAAGCTTTAATTAAAAATTCCAAGGTAAAAACCCACCAGGCAATCAACACTGAGATAACTTCACTGTCTCAGACAGTGCCAGCCTGTTGAATTTGATAGTTCCACAAAACTCTGAATGTGCAAAATTAAGAACAAGGTCTCAGTTCTTCATAAGTTTCACTGGTAATGCCACATTTCTGTAGGTCATCATTCCTCTCTTCTTAGATTCCTTAAACCATTTGCCTCTTCAGGAACCGGAACCGATTGCTCTTTTCTGCCAAATCAGCTAAGTTCTTTTACACTGGAACAGGTTGCCCAGAGAGGTGGTGGAAGCCTCATCCCTGGAAGATTTTAAGGCCAGGCTGGATGGGGCTCTGAGCAGCCTGATCTAGTGGGGGATGTCCCTGTCCATGGCAGGAGGGTTTTAAATAAATGATCTTTAAGGTCCTTTCCAACCCTGACAATTCTATGATTCTATGAATTCAAAGGGATGAACCGAAACCTCACTCTTCCAACTCTCTTTCATTTTGACTGGATTCAGAGGTACTCAGCCTAGTAAGAAAAATGTTCTTCTTCTCAGAGAGCCAACTTCTCCCAAAAACGGATTATTTTGTTTGTTAGGTACATTTTTACACCAGTTGTACATTCAAATACACAACCGATAACCATATGTTTTGAAAAAGTATCTCTAAAGCATAAGGAGTGCAAATGACGATGAATTTCATACAGATTTATTGTAAAACTATGAAGCACCGTTTGGCACAGACATTTCATCATATTATTACTATGACCAATACTTTACATTTTACCAGAGTTATGTATCTGTGGATTGATCTCAATGTAAAGCTTATCATTACTCCTTTGCTAAAATATACACCCCTGTTCAGAAAAACACACTAAAGAAACTATTGCTCTTATATTCAGAAGCATCAAATTGCTACCATTATTTACCTGCAATTGTGTACAAAACAACCAAGAGAGTGAAGTATCATTCACTATAATCGTATAAAGAGGATAATACTTGCAGCAGTAATGAGACATATGATAAGGAACAATAGGAATTGTGATTTTACTTGGGAAAAAATCTAATAAAATAGTCTCTCAGAATTAAATTATAGTCTATTACATAGCACAGAGCTTTTCAAAATTGCAAAACTGCTTTCTTTATTTTATTATTCACCCTGAACTAGCAGCTCTCATAAACTTTCCAAATTCAATTGCTCCTAACCCAGCCCAATTTTCCCATCCAATTTGTATTAATCCAATCACAGCACTGAATGGTTCCCTTGTGAGAATGCAGGTCCTTAAGAGAAAAGGCTAGATGTAGTTAAGGTACTTAACAAAGACATCATCCTTTTCTTAAAGAAATAAAATTAATAAAGTAGAAAACCTCACTTATATGGTCAAATTTTACTGAATATTTCTATATCTGAATGCTTCAAGCCAATAGACTTACTATTAACAGACTAGTAACAGAAAACAGAAAGTGAAATCAGTAATCTCTTTCAAAACTCCTATAGATTTCTAGTAATCCAGGAGCCTAAAAAAATCATAAGTAGCAACACAAAACCAGCTAAACCGCCAAGGGAGGAATATACATGAATGTACAGGGGGATGGGAACTGCCCCAGCCAAAGAAAATTCACAAGGAGACTATTCAGACACACAGCAAGGGAGGTAGCAGTTTTCTGAGGCACGCTGCTCCTCAACACCCCACAACAAAGAATTTCATCCTTGGGACTCTGAGGCTAACATATGTGTCCAAGAATGATCCAACCACCATTGTTATTGCTTCTCCCCCCTCCTTTCACTAATCCAGTACAACTGTAGAGTATGTGAGAGATGGCACTAGAATGAAGCAAAAACTGTCTCTTTTTGAAGCAAGCAGCAGTCACTGAGAAAATAAGTGTCATAGGAGCTGATTTCACTAAAGATTCCCTTGCAACCCGAGAGTTTAGAGTGCCTGTGAATGCAAAGTAGCTGCATATTCTGCTGGACTAGGAGAGAGTTCTCCAGGCTGCCGATGGGTCAGATCAGACTGTGGTTCAGCTGAAGAATGCTGAGTGAACCTCAAGGAATGGCTATAACATGTTCAGCTTAATTTTTTTACCTTCTTATACTATTCCGCTGTCTTCAGACGCAGAGTACATGGAGAGTAATAAATAAATAAGAAACAACAAAAGTCACTACAGACATCAGAAACTTGACAGTATCTTGACTGCACCAGTGCTTTGGTTGGTATCTGATACAGACTAAGAGGCTTTCACAGCTCAATTTGAAGAGAAACACTAGAGGAAGAAGACATATTGAATCTTCATAGATTAAGTTCCTTCCCATCCTCACTTTGCATTCTGAATTGGAATAGCCTTTCACTCAGCCATTGACAATGACCTTCATGATGAATTCAGTGTAACTGAACTCAATTTACCTGTTTAAGAAAACTGAGTCTTATTATTTTCTGCCCTGTTTATAAGATATGAATGACTACACTCCTTCCTGGCACCAGTTAATACTTGTAATGAGAGCATCCCTCTGTTAGTACTGGACCTACTGCTTTAAATTGTCTCTCATACCTGTACTGTCATCCTCAGGAGTGTTCTAGTAGAGATTACATTGCGTAAGCAAGGCAGCACCACTGGAGTGAGTCAGTCTCTAAATTCTTTATACAATTACCGCACAAAAAACAGCGCCAGGAAGAACCTAAAGCATCAACAGAGGCATAGCTTTTTCAAAAGCATATTTCAATTCCATTTAATAAATCTTCTGGAGTCTTGGAAAAAATATGAGATCAACTGGGACAATATAAAAGAATTCACAAAGTGATAATATGGAAAATAGTCAGTATACGTGTACCAAAAAAAGTGCAAAATGGTTTGAAAAACAAGATCTAATACGTTTTGTGTTTTTTAAGTGAGTAATTAATATTTCAGTACGCCACCTCCGCTGCTCTCTGCTCCTGAAGTAAATACATCTTAGTGATTAATAAGCAACCAGTGATATGTTTAGGATTAGGCATCACTACCTGGAGCAGTGAAATGACAATTTTTTTTTTT